>NW_027110557.1:208470-281688 GCF_000696795.3 Halyomorpha halys
TAAAACGAGAATAGTTTAAAAAGTAATCAAAACATAGAAGAAAAAAACGATGTTTCTCAGAGAAAAAGGAAAATATTTTCTTTACGTAAACAAGGTTAGAAGTAAAGGGAAGCCTACATAATCAAGTCGAATTCGGGTAGGCATTCCGAAATCAGGAAGACCTTATTGGAAGGGAAAAGGGCCCAAGGCTCTGATATGAAAACGAATATAAGAAGAAATATATTGCTCTTATCAATAGAATAACGTTGTGAATAAAATAGAAATAAAATGAAAATAACGTGATTCTAATTTCTGATTTTTACTACAAATACAAAACCAACAATTTTTATATTTTAAGCGTAATTAGGAGTAGTGAACTATTTCAGAATACCAATGATATGGCTCGATTTAAACCACCGTTTCTTCAATGAAAGAATCTTAAGGTTCCTAATTCAACCTAATCTGTTATATCTTATTTATTTAATCTTTTAAGAGATTATATAAAATAAAGCAAATAGAAACTATTGGATAAAATATGTGGAGTAGCAATGTAAAATAGTTTCATATATAATTAAATACAAGCATCTGAAATGATATCTTGAAAAAGCGGAGAAGGGAAGAAGAGACCGAATACATAATATAACTATAAGATAATCAATCATCGTCTTGCAAGAATGAAATCCGAAGTAAGATTTATGGCAGATTTTTTCTTACTCTGGTACGCCGGAAACCATTGTGAAGAAGCAGTTCAGGAACGCCCTGCTAAATGAAATCTGGATTGGAATAGAAGAAGGAAAATGGTAGAGGATCGTGGATTTTGGTCTATGCTGTACAAAAAGAAACTTCACTTTCCATAAATAGTAAACGAAGAATGATTATGACAGTGAAGATAAAAAAAAATAAGTTGTTTTTTAAAAACTCATTTTTTTCTAAGTTTTGTTAATTATGGGTTTTAGATAAAATTGTAAACAAGTTTCGACAGAAAGATAAATTATTTCCATTTTCTGTTTACATTGTGTTCTTAATTATTTAAATAGATCCATTCTTGTATTTTTTCAAAAAATAAACACATTTTATCCTCATTATAAACCATAAGTGTCTAAATACATAGGCTTATTTTTATATAGCTTCCTATTATTTATTTTAACAATTAATGCACTGCATTTTAATAATTTACAATCTAATCTAAAATATATACACATATATAAAAATAAGCCCTTCCTTTACCACGTGATATTATATGGAAGTGACCTGGATCCACTGAGGGTGGTGGTAACAATATTGGGCCAGGAGCCACTTGCCGATGGGTACAACAATGGGGAGGGACCGCTCCACCGAGGTAAATTCATAGGATTTCGGCCTTTATTGCCTATATACCAACTCTGCTTTACCAACTTTTTTTAAAAATTTAAAGTGCATTTTGTCGTTGATTTCTTATGTTTAGTTTTTTACAGTATATGAATATTTTAAAATCAATTACGAAAATAACAATACTCTTAATAAGAACGTTAAATTAATTTATATCAATTTTCCCATATTTTAATTTAAACATGGGACCTTAAAGGTCTATATTAGAATATCATTCAACTATACAGATGTTGTATGGGGACATAAAATAATGAAGTAATGGATCCTAATAAAGGCCTAACTTGAATACAATCTGGCTATAATATAGTGAATGTTTAGTGAGTTTTATAAGGTACAATCATGAGATTGGAGGCTAAATTCAAAAAGACAAAATTAGCTTAGAAGTAAGAAAGAGTTTTGAAAAGAAAACAGGGCTGGTAGCTGGGACAGACACAAATAATGCATGCCTTCAGCAAAAGGATACATAAAAGAACAGAGGGTTAAGCTTGAGGGCACCCCTCTTGAAAAGAAACCTAAAACTCCTTTTTAAATTCAAGTTTAAAATATTCTCCTTAATTTACAATGAAGAGCTAATTCTATAACAAAAAAAATGAACTCTATTGAGTTGTGAAGGTAGTATTGAAATTTTACATTCTGTTGGACCTTAAAAAAAAATATGGTTTATTATTAATTATTTGGATTTGAAAGTGCTTTGTCTTTCTTATTCATCATTAATTTCAGTAATAAATATAACAGATTAATTTAAAAGGAATCGAATAATCATAGATATGAGCCTGTGTCGAAATATACATTTATTCTTTTCATGATTACACAATTTCTCACAAAACACATATTCGCCCACAGAATCTCAATTAAAATTCACCATACTACATGAAATTCGAACAAAAGCCAAATAAATATATAGATTCAAAATTTTAATACGCAATAACAAGGACTTCAGAAAAAAAATACATAACATCAATCGAATGATTCCATTGTATATCTTCTCTTGTATGTCTCTGTTCTTGAGATGTTCTGTTCAGTGGGTAAGATGCTGTAATGCCAACTCCAACCAGGGTTCAATCCGACTATAGCAGGAAATTTATTCCGTTATTGTAACCAAATGTTAATCCTGTGGGTTCTGGGAACTCTTTGGGATCGACCTTACCTCATAAAGTAGGTACCCTTAATTGGAGAAAAATGATGATTATGAAAAAATCACCTCCATGTTTAACCGTTGTTCAAGAAACAGCACCTCCTTACAAAAGTACTGATACCCTGACCATTCATGGTTTGTACCGGCACAAATTTTTCATGTCTTCTCCACTTTTTTTAACATAAATGAAGATTCAACAACATTGTAACTCTTTTTGGTAGACGTCACTTCTAATTTAATATCTAATAAGTCATATCTATCAGACATGTCTTATATCTCATTGCAATCATCCTAAACCTCCGTTTTTTTCAATTATAATATTATACATTGCCTCGTTCAAGTCCTTTTGTTACAACTTTTAAAGCTGGTAATGATTATAAAACATTATCAAAAGAACGTTCTATTAAATCCATATTTTCTAAAGTCACAAACATTTCCAGGTTGGGAAACGTATGCAAGAGTACCCTACCACATTTTGAACAGAAAGTTTCTGACGAGTTTACACAGATTGAAACAACTTTATATCAACTACAGGCATCTGATGTATTAGCATATAGAGGAATTCATATACGACCACTGCCTTACTTAGATGATAAAGAAGTGCTTTTTCCCTATATTATCCACCTTTTACCAAGATTCTACGTAGATTTAAAATATTGATCATATCCTTGATCAATCCACCTATGTGTTGCCTTCTCTGTGAAGAGACAAGATGAAATAGATATTTAAAAACCGGCAGAATTGTCTTTTGAAACCAAAGTCAATTATAATTAAGTTAGGGCTACAATTGGATGCCGTACCCTGGCGCCCTATACCAACTTCCATCAATTTTTCCCATCTTGTTCGTCTGCCATCCAATTGCTCATATAAAACATGATCTGGACATTCATCATCAGCCACATCACTGTTCATTTTTTTCCATAAATTAATCTAGGAGTATAATCCCTCATAAACATCTGGTTTTTTAATAGAATCCCTTGAGGCTTAGGCTTCCTCTTTAAGCGCCTTGTTTATTGGACGTATCCATCTCTTTGGTAAACTGCAAAGATTTTGCGTAGAATCTTCCATTCAAAGTCCATTAAGTTCTAGTCTACAGTTTTGGAGGTATTCCATGTTTCTAAACCATTAAAGAGAAATGGCCGAATAATTATTTTATATATAAGAATCTTATATATTGTGTTTAGATGGGAGCTTGTGCTTTGGCACATAAGATTCTTCATTTAATTTCTGAGTCTATAACACTGTTTTGGGAAATAAGGGATTCGAAATACTAAGCTCTAGACCAACTAGGGACTTTTTCAAAGGTATTCCTCTCCGATAGCGTTTTATTCGCAGGGCTTGAACTTTGTTCATTCCTAGGTTTACATTAGGTCCATTTTTCTCGCAGCTTCTGCTGATTTCAAGACTTAATCAGAGACAATCTGGAAGGCGCATTCAGTAATGTCGTTTTCATTAGTGTACGCAATAAGTTGTGCTGTTGGACTGAATAGTGGTCCACCAATTTGAATTCCAAAATAGCTCAAACAGAGGACAGACCAATGCTCTTCCCTTCGTCAGCCCTTCCACAGAAACTAATCCCTCAGATCTTGCTCCACCATTCTATCTCCTATTCACAATCTCATTCTAATTAGCTTTAGGGATTTAGTGTTCTCTCATTTCCTCGTACAGTTGTTTCCTGTGAATTCTGTGATAGACTGCTTCAAAGTCAACATTCAGTGAGTGTGTTTTAAGCTTGTATTCACGTCCTTGATTGTGGTGCATATGTATAATATTTGGCCAAATCCTGAATTCAGCTCTTTACTGCAAAGTACAGGTTATGAACTTATTGAAACCTTCTAGTATTACTTCAACTGTCCAATTGAAATAATAATTCTAGAGAGTTTAATGTTTAAATAGGTTCCTTACTACGTCCTCTTTTAAACAATTGTTCTAGATATTCGTAAGAATCTGGCACCTAATCTTCAGCTCGGTCAGTGAATCCGAAATTTCCATTTTATCTGCTGTTTTAAATAAAAAATGTTTTAGATATACAGGTTAGTGCTTACTTTGTTGACCTCAACTATCGTATTAAACAAAAAATTCCTTTTCTTTAATTGAAACAAATAAACAATATTTAGTCGTGAACGAATGTATGGGTTTCTTAGTTCAAACATTCATGGTGCCTTCTGTGAAATAATGATGCAACATTTGTAGCAATAGTAGATGAAATTTCGGAAGGAAACCAGAAGTCTTATAATCTCCTTTCATGCTATGAAGTTGCGACGAACTGCGTGGGAGTCGAAACCAGCGCCATATAGAGACCTATAAAGGTTTCAAGAGGAAGAACTTTTTCGGAGTCGAATGACTACAAAGACGAGATTTCCCAAAGGAGGATTTTGTCATAAGACCCAAGAGTGCTACAGAAGATACTGTAGGAGAGACTTGTGGATTCTTACTTAGAGTTGATTAAATTAATTAATGTTATTAAATAACTTGGCAAGTTGATGCTGTAGCAACTTTTTATTAGAAGTTTTAAAAGTCTTCTTGTTCAGTAATAATAATAAGAGTAAATAATGTACTAATCAAAGGCTTAAAAGGACTTTCTGATTTTTTTTTTAAAAACTTTATAGACCTGTTGTTAAGACTAAACTCTTTGTTGTTTTATTTAATTAGTCTCTTTGTTAGATTTCTTTTTTATTTTGTATTTAAATGAATGTCGTTAAGATCGTACGGACATCATTTATGTATGCCTATAAATAAATTAATATTTAATGCGCATATTTTAAAATTAAAATAATTTTAATTTTATATAATTACTGTAAAATAAATAGTATTACTATCAGTAATAGCTGCAATTATAAATATTATACATATAAATATATAATCATAAAAAATCTGACAAGAGTTATAGTTAATTTTTCATCATTTTAGTAACTAATTAACTGTTAGATGCAAATAAAGATCTTCAAAGCCTGTGGGGCAACTAAAAGTGTTCAATTAAGTACCATGTCAGCTAAGTTATATTATTATTGAAATACTTCAACAGGGCTTTTCAAAATTTATTTCTTTAAAGTACTTTTATTTAAAATGATTTGAAACCATCTTTCATTGTTGATAGTAATTCTAAATGGTTGTATGCAGCCGAGAGAGTTGATGCGTCGAGGAAACCTTGGAACCAGCAGCGGTGGCGATTGGAATTCTGTTATATAATTTTGTTCTTTTTGAATATTTTTATCATTTAATTTTATCTTCTTTTTAATCTGTATATGTGTATGAGTAAATATTTAGAAGTTTAATACTTATGGCATTGGTTGCATCAGCTTGTATGATTATTTTTCAATAAAAAATAAATAATGAAAATGCCAATTTCATATTGACTATTGATGATGATCTAAAGTAGAAAATAAATTTTTCGTTTTATGGTCATAACTTTTTGACTATTGCCATAATGACCACTGAAACTCGAAAACAGTAGTATCTTACCTGACCTATAAGAATATGTAAGGGAAAGGGATGACATCTTCAATAATAAATAGTTTGCCGTTATATATATAGTAAATTAAAAAAAAACTATAATTGAAATAATAAATACTCATAGGAGGCAAAGGATAGATTAATCGGATCAATCAAGAAATTTAATACACGCCTAATCAACCACTGGTACAACCACACGGACGTGTAAGTGCTTTAAAATAATAAAAAAATACACTTTTGTATAAAGAAACTAAATTAATTTGTATAATGTGAAAGATTCAAAGAAAATAGCGCCCACTTTTAACCCTCCTCATCAAGTTGAAGAGATAATATGAAAACCCCCTCAAAGAAACTAATAAAGCACTCACTTTTTTAGATTAGTTCAGCCACTAGGCGGCACTGTAATAAAGAGGACGAGATAAAGCAAAAAAAAAAACATAATTCAAGAAAATAATAAAAGGAATTAATTGTAGGGCCTAACTGAAAAAGTCCTCCATGCTACACTCTCAACTTCAGCAAATTATACAAAAAACACGGAAACCTTTTAATTTAAATAAAATAAGGTTACTTAAGTTTCAAAACGTGATATTCAGCATTAAATTTAAACAGTTATTGCTGGTATTTATTGTTTAAACACATCTTCAAAATTTCAATGTAAAAAGTAATCATTTATTATTAACTTACTATATTAAAAAATTGGAGAATGTGAGTTCTGCGTTTGGATCCTTCAATGAACTTTATGCGATTTTTCGTACTTATGAAAATAATTTTCATGCACAGCAGTAAAGACTCAGTCGTGTGAAATATAGCAATTTGTATTTTGTAAGAAACGTGAGTGTGAAATGAGTTTTCGATAAAGCCATTTGTCATTAGTTTGTATAGGTTATGGGGCATCCGAGAAGTAATTAAAAATCAATTGTTTAAATTTGAACAGTATTAGCAGAGGCACAGCTTACTGGCGTTTGTCTCATTTTCTTAAAAGGTAGTTTTCCATGGGAAACCTTTAACTTTGGTTTTCTTGATTTTCCGAATAATTCGAAATTTTAAAATCTCTGGAAACATTCCAGATGCTCGTCTGAAGTATTATTAAAATGTCATGTAAGAGAAAAAAATTAATAACAATAAAAATATTAATGAAGAAGCTGCTTGTGATTAACTATTATATCGTTCTTAGCAGCCAATGTATGTGGAGACTCAAGATATTATCTTTTATGATGTCGTAGACCCTTGTAAAATTCAAAAAGTAATATAACTCGTAATTTAAAACAACGGTAGATTAACATACATCTCGTAATTGTCTTTTATGACCATCAGGGTTTAAACCTGGTTTAGAATTACGGGGGTGGAAGCTATTAAATTCATAGGTGGTGAAGATTAGTCAATCCGAATTTCTGACAGCGGCGGATACTTAACCTTTTCCTTGGGGTGCGAACAATTTTGATTTTGGCTCGGTGAAGAGGATTATATGTTTTTATAAGCTGATAGCATCACCTCTGAATCGGTGTAAGCTTTATTAAACTTTATCGATTCTCCAGAGCCTAGTCTTATACCTCACATATAGCATATAGCACATATATAATAGCATGATATACTCTTAACGGAGGCAACAATCATATAATTACTTTTACATAAAAAAACTCTTATCAAAACCTGCTAAACCTTTGTTGCTTATATCACAAATAAATAGAAAATAATAAAACCAGTTTAGGCATGATCATGATAAGATGTTAGAGATAATTACAAATATTTATAATGTCTGAAAGAATGTTACATATTTACTAAAAAAAAAAAAAGTTGATTATTATTATTCAGATAAACAGAAAATAAAATGAATACCATTAACATGGTCTATAAGTTATGAGTGTTAGATTAATATTTAAATTTAACTAATATATACTTTAATCTCATGTTTAATTTTAGAAATCATAGGTTTGAATAAAATACAGTTTGTATTGATTTAAGCATTGTTAATTTAACATCTGCATCCTGGAAAATAGTTAACAGATTTAAAAATTATTTATTTCAAGCCCCTCTTTCCCTTTTTTTTTAGTTCTTCATGCGACGAAGCCTAACTTTAATATATATATATATTTTTTTCGGTGGGATCAAAAGACCTTGTAGATAAAGGTATGTTGTAGATCCTTGGCCGATCGTTAATGTACTCATATTTAAATAAAAAATACACAACTATCAAACAGTCATACTATTTTTTAAGTTATTTAAATGTGGAAAAGAATTCTTGAAACTGTCATGATAATATGGATGGCCATGTAATTCTTTAAAGATGGAAAAGTGAACTTCATTATCATACTTTCTCACTTCTCTTTCAAGGTAATAATAAAAACCACACTTTTGTAATTAGGTTACGTCCTCCCCCAGGTACTGGGACCTTACTAGCAGGGTCTTTTAAAATTCAAAAATATGCAAATCACCTACAATTCATCGGGCAGAATCGCCATCCTGTCGGCATGACAGAAAACCAAGGGTTACGACAGAACTGGAAATGAAATTTCAATTTAAACGAAGACTGAATTATAAGTATTGATTATTTGTTGAAAAAAATGTATTTTTATTATTTATTTGTTCAATACTAAATCGGCCTGATGGGCCTTTATACGGTTGATACAACAGAAAAAAAAATGTAGAAAATAAAAAAATGAGATAAATAAAGAGAGAAAGTAATTGAATATACAGATCAATTATGATAAAAAATATCCATGTTGTCTTAATATGTTGATTTTCTTTTAACTCCTACGTTTTGGCCATTCCGACCATTCCCAAGGATCTACTAATCTATTAAAGGATTCGAATCATTTAAAATTATTTTTTAAAACATTCTGAATTATAATAAATTATCCTATTTTATTTATAATTCAGAATGTTAATAAAAATTATTTTTAATGATTAGAATTTAATTGAAATTGTTAAGCAATAAATACATGAGAATAGCCATAATGACCGAAACGTAGGATTTACAAGGAAATAAATATGTTAAGACTACATGAATATTTTTAATTATAATTGATAAAAACCTTGTCTCAAACAAGAAATCAAATTATATATACAAATAAATTAAAACTTGATTTCTAATTTACAAAGGTTTATAAGAAAAAAATATTATTTGTTTTCATTATAAAAAGAAAAATAGACAAATAAACAACCTAGTTCATAATAGACAACAGAAAAATATAGAAGAAAAACATAAATAGGTGAGGAATTTATGCAATGAGACAGACAATAAAGAGGTTGGATACGTGAAAATGGGCAATTTTGTCCGAAAAGTCGAATGAATTAATAAACAATGGATTGAAGTGGAAGATTATTCGTTGTAGTTCGATTATATTTGAAATGGAATACACCAAAATAGGTAACATATTCGATTTCGCTAGGCAGTTTTTGGGAAAAGTAACTGAAAATTTCTCATTAATCACAAAAATACAACGAATTAAATAAAATAAATGAACGCCTAAGGATTTTTCACCTTAATAATTTTTAAAAATATTTCAATTTTTATGTTGCAATAGCACATAACCACTTATGCTAAGAATATAAAGCACTGTCAAGGAAAGAAACAGTACACATGAGCTAAAACAATCAATTATGAACACATGGGGTTAGGAAGACTTTTTTTGATAATATTTTGGAATTTTCAGTCACAGTTCTAATCAGTGGTTTAATATCATAATCAGGGTTTAGTGGAGTTATACCACTTTGGCCTTAAACGGCTCATATAATAATCGTATACTGTTTCAATGCATATTAATGAAATGTGATTTAAGACAATGTTAAGGCTAATTGTTCCTAGAAGGTAGCACTAAAAAAATATACATAATCAGGAAAACACTGTAAAATTAACTCTTTCAAAAGGGGTAAGGGAATTCATTAAGGTAATATCCTTATCACTGGGAGGCTTAGAGTGGAAGGGGGGCTATAACTGAGCCTCACACTTTTCCACGCAAGCAACTTTTTTTTAGAAAACACTTAAGAAAATTATCACAACACAATATTTGTTAATGCAATAAAGTAACATACATGAAACATTAAATAATTAAAACTATTATATAGTGTAATTAAAAATAATAATAACGGGAGTGCTATTAATGAATGAGAAATTTAAAGTCGGATTGTCTTTAAGTGGTAGAAATATAAATACACTATTGTTTTTTTTATAAATTTAGTTGATCTGAGAAAAATAATAAACAAATGATCCAGTAATTAAAACTTTAAATAATCCTCGGAAAGCAATTTACTTCTTTTTGAATTTTTCAAAGTAAAAATCATTGATGTAGTAAAAAAACGGAATAATTAAAATTTTAATGGAGTACTTCTACAGAAGGAAAAGAAAAGTCATTAATATTGCACATTTATAGTGAGCAGAATTATATTTATAAAAGTATATAACATTATGAATATTATTAAAGCTAATATATATAGTTTGCTTTTATCAATATTCCGTTATCTTCTTCCTCATTATTCACATATATTTTATTTTTATTATATATTGTTATTGATATGTGCGATTAGAAACAAAAGTTCATTTTTTATGTACATTCAGTACAGAAGTTCATTTTTCACTATTACCTTTGAATGAAGCAGATTGTAATATTTGTCAACGAAGAAAATTTAAATATAAGAACAAATAGTTATAAACTATCGCAACCCTGACCATCTTCTTATATTTAAATTTTTACGGTCAACTATATATACATATAAAGAAAATTTATGATTTTTTATTTAAATAATTACGCGTTATAATTTTTATATTTAGAAAACTACATCTGAATGTAATGAGCAATTTTTTTATTTATTTAGGGTCTGTTATTTTTTCTTCTTAAGAAAAATATGAGAAATGGCAAAAAAAGAAATTTATTTATCTTTTCAAAGTCCAACTGAATATCTAAGTGTGACGTCAGGAATTCAATTTCTTGGTGAATTCTTAACGCTTAGATCCATATTTTCCTAATAGGCCTGATTACACTAATGTAGTTGAGATTTTTCAAATCAAATGAAAATTTAGGGAGTTTAATTTAGCCATGGTCGATATTTTTCAAAAACTAACGAATTCAGACGGAAGCTTAGTGTAAGAATTACTTTATTTACAAGAGTGGTATAACAGACAACAAAGGAATATTGCTCTGTATTCTAGAATGCCTTTAAAATTAATCTGATTTAAAAGCTAGTTCTATGAGTAGAAGTCAGTAGCACGACACTAATAATGATTTAAGACACCGTAAGTAATAAATATAATAGACTATTTGAAGAGGATTTAATTCATTCGACAGCTGGGAGATACTAAAGAAAAAGTCACAAGTAATTCAATATAGTGACAATGGGTTAGGACAATTAATGCCAATTCAATTTCGCTGTTTTTATTCCCGTTTTATAATTATTTGTACTAACTACAAACGTGTACTTCAACTTAGGGAAGGACGGGCTGTTATACAAGTTATCAAAATATTCCATCCAGAGTAGGAAGGTCTGTGGGTATGCAGCGAAATAAAAGTTAACCTACCCAGTCCAAATTCGAATGTTACTTTCTTAACAAGCTAGGCCACCACGGTAACTATCCTCTGTTTAACATTTTAATAATGAAATTTTTAAAGCTGTAAGTACAATTCTATAAGTACATTCCTGACTGGAAATGTATCAACATAGTAACGTCAGATCGGCCACTAATTTCACTTGGTGGTCTCTGTGGCCTTTCTTCACCTTTCTTCATGAACAAATAAAATTTATATCAGGCAATTTACTATTGTATTGGCTACTAATTATTACTGATTAGTAATATATATTATTACTAACAGATAATTGACAAGTGCCATTTTGTATATATTTAGTACGTAAAGTCCGAAAATTATTGATTTTTTTTTTTATTTAATTTTTAATACTTTTGGTACTTTAGGAAATTTCAACAACAACCTACTTTTAGAAAACGACCATTTAAGGGGGAAAAAGATAAAGCTGGAAATGCCGCAAGAAGAGGGCATGATCTATATCCGACATTAATTGTGCTCTCTTACACAGCGTGTCTAACACATGCCTCTTCATCTTCCTGAGAACATGCCTCTTCTGTATGTGAGCCACCAATCTTGTCGAAGAAAACCCAAACAAGAACAAAAGCAGGACGAGGGCAGGGGTCCAAGCTTGTTTACATCTAGCCATTTCCTGGAAGCCTTCCCGTCTAACAGGAACCGACGCTTTCGGATTCCAGTGGCCTTCCTTCCGATGGATATGTGAACCTAGAATAAATCTATCTCTGTGCAGAAGATACTCCCTACAAAGTACAACAGAAATCCAATCAATAGAGTAATGCTAATATTATCGATAAATATAAAAATCGTATTATGTTTTCCATTAGTTATGTATATCTATGTATTGATTATTTATTTATTTTTATGTAATAAATAATATAATATATTGTCATAACAGAAAATACTTCCTATAAAGTACAACAGAAATAAAACGAAGGATGGTAATTATCCCATTTGTGTTAATAAATATATATTTATTAATTTTATGTCATAGATGACCTTCAAAATGAAATGATCAAAAGTAATCATAAAACCTAATAAAAAAAAAAGAAATTCACAGCATCTCACGTCAGCTGATCAACATATTAGATAGATGCATCTATCTAATCAAAATCAACTACAAATTAATTAAATTTCAGCCATTTTTATTCTTATGAATTTGAAGTTGTAATATACAACAATTCTAGTTTAAGTATGTTATTAAAAAAATCATCATATAAATAATTTTTAAAAAAGTCACAAAAAAATCATCCATCTATCGATTCATCGGTTTCCTTCAATAAAAAACGGTATAAAATAAATTATAAAAGAATGCAATTAAATAAATAGTAATATAAATAAGGCTGATTACACTGTACACTCTCATAATCATTTTTATTACGGTATATTATAAGAGAAACTATCGGTGTTAAGCCAAAATTCATTTCACAGTATTACTTAGTACATTTCCACGAACTCAATAAAAAATACACAAGGAAAATCCTTTTATTCTTTATTTCTTTTAGGAAAATCACAACTTTTTAATTTTTTTTTTTTAATGAACAGATTTAGTTATCAAGTGTTCAATCAAAGAAATAATTGTAAAGTTGTAATATTCCTAAAAGAGAGAACCTTTAATTTTATTTTTCATAAAGTTAATGGAAATTTAATTAGCAACACCATGAATTAAGGTATCGATACAACAATTTTATAATAAATCATTATGATAAAAGTATACTCCAATATTTAATTACAAATTGATTTAGTTTAAATGAAATCTCTTTTATATAAAATTATATCTTAATTTTTCATTCCACCTTATAGAACATTACGGTTTAATAATCATAATTTGAACGACTACAACCCTTGAAAGGTCAGGGCTTCAGTACTTTGAAAGGAAGTGCTATTTTTAGAACAACTGTTAAACAAGGAGGTGATTTTTTCAAGATCACGCACAACAGCCGGATTTTTTATAAGTACTCAATTTAAGGTACCCACTTTATGAGACTGGGTGGACCCCAGGAGGACTCCAGAACTCATAGAGTTTACTCACAGCTACAGTAACAGAATCATTAATTATCTTCCACAGCTGGATTCGAACCCTGGAGTCTGTAACACAGCGCCTTACCTCTCTGCACCCTATATTCAGTTTTAATATATGATTCAACTTACTTTTGGATTATTGATATACGTTAATAAAAATAAACGTCTAAGATACTTCCTAATGTAATTTATCTGAATAAGAAGTTATAACATTACATTAGGAAACATTATACCTTACTACTAAATAAAGAATACTATTCCATTTTATTTTAATTTTATATATTCAATAGTTTATCAATATTTATTCTTTGTTCCTTTCATTCCTATATGGTATTTAGTTCCTTCATAGCTCATAAGCCCTTAAAGACATATACTATAAAAAGTTTTACATCTTCTGTGATTTTCTTGATCGCATCCCCCACTACCTTACGATACAGACCATCACCTGATAATAATCCGGGAATTTCATACTGTTTTCGTGTATCAAATGTTCTTGGTTGCGTGATAAAACAAGTTAAAATTAATTCTAAAAGTCTGAGAACCTCCCTGAAAAACACGAGATAGAGTTCAACAGAGAAAACATGGTAACTTTAGGAAAGTTGGAGATACCACGTGTTTCCCGTTTCGCTGAATTTATATTCCGACTTTCGTCGTGAAACAGAACGACCCTATCTCCTCCAATGAGTATCTGCATAGTCTCATTCCGAAAATGTGGTTGCTAAGCCGGCTTGCATTACTGCGGTTCGCCATTCCTTTTCTTTATATGACAATTTGTTTCGGGGATTTTCTACTTGTTTTCACCGAAGCTATTGTGACCTTCGGCCTTATCACTTGAAAGTTGAAAATACACAAAAAAATAATTGAGAATGTGCATATTTGTCTAAAAGAAAGGGAAAGAATATATATTCTAAGGACTTCTACCTTTAAAATAATAATAGCAACAAAAAATGGCCTTTGAGCAGCCTCAACCATGTTTAATGTAATTAAATTTTGGTAAATAAAGCATTAATAAAATGGCTAATAAGTATTATTGATATTAATATCCATTCATGAAATATATACCAAAGAAAAAAATACATCAAAATATTAAACGAAATAAAAAAAAAAAAATGGATAAGAAATAAGTTGCGCGTGATTCACACAACTTTCACTTACCGCCTCAAGAGGAAATAGTACAATCTTTGTACATTATAAAATATTTATTATTCAGAATATCAAACTCCTTACGATATATTTTTTACAGTAAAAGCAATTCTGTCTATTGTAATATATATTTTTTTTATTACGGCTCTAGAACGCGATTGCAGCTCTTGGCTACTGACCGCTTCCTCCAATATTACAATAACTTCCATGGAAAAAACAATAATTATCAAACTCTTATATTTTATATTTTTCAATTTTTTATTACCTTTAACAATGAGAGACGTTAATTTTTTTAAAAATAAACAAGATAAAAGATACTTAAGTACTTTAATCGATTTTTATCTACTACTATGAAAGTTCTTATCTAAGGGTTTCTTGGGAATGTGAAGAACTATTATTAACTTTGTTCCAATCTAGAATAAAATAGTTTAAAAAAAGATAACAAATTCGTGTGCAACAGAATAAGATCGGGAGCTTTTGGCAATTTTCGATTTTCCTGTCTGTTTTAGGCGGTTACATGAAAAACGTTTTCTCTCTTAGTTAATAATCAAATTCTTTAAAGTTCTGCTCAGTCTATTTTATTTAAAAAGTTGCTGCAATATACCCATGGGTAGGACATGTGGCTCGAAACAATCCATCAGGACTCCTTTACAGAACAATAGTAAGAGATCATGTGAGAGGTCAAAAACCAATTAATAGACAAAATCAACAAAGATGCGAAAGATCTGCATGCACCAAAATGGAAAGTAGTAATCCAAGATAGGCAGGCGTGAAAAAGGCTAGTCGGGCGGCCAAATATATACAAGACCTGTAGAGCCAACCGAATAAAAAAAAATGTGAACTAATAAAATATTAATAATTTAAACAAAGGACGATGTTTATTTCTAATAGCTAGATAAAGATTTAGTACTCAAATATATGAATTATTAATTAAAAGATTTGAAAGATAGTTTCCAGAACAAACAGTTTTGAAATGATCCACTTGATAAACAAACAGAAAAAAAAAATTTAAATACTTGGAAATTATACAATTTATCACAAGCCTTATGATATGAATAATTTAAACAAAGGACGATGTTTATTTCTAATAGCTAGATAAAGATTTAGTACTCAAATATATGAATTATTAATTAAAAGATTTGAAAGATAGTTTCCAGAACAAATAGTTTTGAAATGATCCACTTGATAAACAAACAGAAAAAAAAAATTTAAATACTTGGAAATTATACAATTTATCACAAGCCTTCGGATTATATTACGAAGGATAGTAACTTTTTGCCGAAACACTGGATATTAACAATGAGAAATTAATAACAAATTTAATTCATTTATTTTGCGACGGAAATATTTATAGAAACATTTTTCTACTCTTTTAAATAAGGTGAGATCTGTTAAAAGAAAACGTTAGGCAATCGCCTCGATTTTCTACCTTGGGTAATTAAAGAAGCAAGCAAAAAAATAGGAATACTAACCATGATTTAAACCCAAAATGAATCATTTTCCTTACAGTTTTAACATAAAAAATCCCTTAAAATACCATCATTAAGAAGTATAAAAAAAATTAATCTCTTAAAAGCCTCAGTAAAGGCCTGATTTAATATAATTTTAATCAGAGAGCATTTCCGGGCACGCTGGTTAACTCGGCCCTTCATCCAACTTCTTTCTTAAAATAACCTTCCAATTTTTGGAGCATTTATTAAATAAAAGAGTTTTGCGTGTTCTTGTACTACAGTATTAGCTCAGAATAATTTGGAGTATAACAAGAAACACATTTCTTTTCTTATCCGACTTTTGATTCAGTGATTTTTCAAACGATTTTATTTTACATTTTGTCCCTAGTTAAGCTAGTAACTGGTGTGGAATTTTCCCGCATGACAAGTATAAAAAGTGTTGTTGCATCTTATAGTCCAAGAGACAAGGAGAAAAATTAATAAAGATTATGTAGAAATATTTGTCAAAATTGATCAGTCTGCCAAGTATATTTAGTGGGAATATAAAAAACTGTTGCAAACGTTAAAAAAAAAATTAATGTTCTATTCGTAGCGCCATATCTTTAACATTACCTACAATATTAAAAACCTAACACAAATTAAAAGAGAGTATTTTTTTTTTTTTTTTAATGAGACCTTAAAGAGCTATTTACGTACAATTTACGTACAATGTTCCCGAGATATTCGTTTTTACAAAGCAACATTTCATAAAAAATATACTGATAAGTCAGTAGTTAATGAATTTATTTTTGGAAATCTATATCTCAAGAACCATTAGATGTAAAAATGTCTATTAGTACTCAAATTAAAGATAGTTGAATGTGCTATAAAGTAGTTTATAATATTTATCTTCTTAGGAGTAGTAGTTTTTACGATATATGTCAAAATAAATTCATAAAATATTGATTTCTAGTTGTTTGGAAAAATGTTTAAATTTATGAAAATCTAGATTTTTGGAATCATTAGACGTAAAGATGTCTATTAACACTCAAATTAAAGCTAGCATTTACTACAAAATTGTTTATGACGTTTATATTCGTAGGGGTAGTAGTATTAATGATATTTTCATATGGAAATAAAACTATTAGAAATCAATTTATTTTCACAAATATACATTTTTTATGCTTTATAAAAATGTATATTTCAGGAACTATAGAACGTAAACAGCTATATTAGAGTTTAATTTTAAACAAATTTACTCTACTTTAAATTATTTTCTATTAGGTTTTCTAGTGCGTTTGGTAGTTTTAATGATATGGAGTTCCGAATGAAAAATTATTTTTGTTAACGTTTTGAAACAGCCGTCATTTTTATTCCCTCTAACTATACTGGCAGTCTCATCAATTTGGACTAGAAACTATACAGAGTTTTCATTCAAATAATAAAAAAAAAAATGGGTGAAATAACTGACTTTTTTGCCAAGGGGCTTTGAACTATTTCAACAGAATGTAAAAGACTCAATTACTTACTGGAGTTACTTTATGTAAAAAATATATAAAATGAAAATATGATGAAAAAAAATTTTTTTTAATTATCTTTTGATATTTTGAATATATGAATTCGGATTCGATTCTTTTTCAAATATTTTCAATACATATTGATCTAATATATTTTTTATTTTTATATGATTAATTTGTAAGAATACCTAAATGCTAAATACTTTTATTATTGGATTAAATGTTATATGGTTATAAAAATAATTATTAATCCGTTAACACACTTTTTTCCCGCTAAATGACTATTTATTGTAGCTCTGTTAATTAGTTTATTCCATATTTTCCAATTTTCTAGACATTTTTTGAGTCATAAGCTTTGTATAATCTTTCATAACACACATCGTCGGTGAGTCGAATATTACCTTATCTACTACAATTTTGGTTTATCTCGAAAGATAACGCTATATTCAGTAATATTATTATCTAATATCTATCTCTTTTCTTTCTATCTTTGTGTTGTAGATGTTTACAACATTGAGCCGGCAGTTATGAACTTTAATAGATAATCTGGAGGAAATTAATGTAATTGTAAAAATATTATTCTATATGTTGTTCCTATATTTAGCTCGCCCCCTCTATCAGCGATACCATTCCTGGTTTAAGATCGAATTATTTTTTTTTTTATGGAACTCAGTTTAGTAGATAGTTCTTGAAAAAGGGCTAAATAATGTTCAAAATACCTGTTGATTTAAAAAAACAAACTCGTTTTACACGAAATAAAAAAATGAACTCACCCATGTCTGGACTCAAGAGGTAAAATCAGGTACTTACCTGTAAAAAAACAAAAACATTATTAACCAGTTTATAAATAACAAACTTATAAATTATATCTATATTTAATTATCAAACTTATAAACCAAATTAAGTTACTAGTTTGATGTAAGCTTTAATTGCAACTAAGTAAGACGTAACACTACACTGAATTGTATGTAGTGTCGTCTTATTAACTTTTCCCATCAGTTCACTAGGAGTAAACAGAAAACTCGAATGAGGACATGGGTAATATCTGACATTCTATTAACTTAACAGCTCAAGTTCTGGAGGCAACTAGTAAGGAGGAAAGTGCACATCTAATTTTCCTGTCAACTTAACTTTGATAGAACTATTAGTAGGAAAGATATTAAAGGGGCTTATTATGGAAGGGGAATAGCTCCTTAGGTAAATATGATCTTCGTTACAGCTAGCTTCTTAATATTATTCTTAAACAATATTACATTCCTTAAATCCTACTACAGTTGGGGAAAGTTGAAACTATAAGGGAGTATTTTATTTAATCAAATTTTACTACAGGTTACAATGTTGCAATAGTTATACATTTCAATATAATAGTGCCCATGAATCCGGGCCCTGGTCTTCGCTCAAGCTCAGTGAATGAACCAAATTTTTCAGGAAAAGTCCACATATTTGACTAGTAAATTAAAAAAAAAAAATGTTCAATCACTAAAATTAGGGAAAAAATCTAGTTCAAGGATCTTTGCAATACAACCCATATACATTTAAATAGCATTTGATCATGAAGAATGGGTCATGTTAGTAAAAGTTCCAGATGGGTAGGGCGGTATGAGGTCGGATTCCATAAACGAGGTAATTAATGCTACCTAACAAGGTAATATCAAGATTAATAAGATTAAAAAGGATATAATACAGCTAATTTAATAGTATTTAGTAATTATTTTGGCGTATTACCAGTGACGCAATGAGAGGCCTCCGCTAGGATTTCCAAGTCCTACTGTACCCCTTATGCGTTGGGGGTGTGAACTAGGGGATCCTCAGGTCGAGAGTGTACATATTGTACATAATAGTGTAAATGTGATTAGTGCTTATATTTTATTGTTATATTAGTTTAAAATTTTACATATTTTCTTTTATTCTTATTTCTTCATGTACATAGTTTTATTACATTCATTTTTTTTATTTTTCTGTTTAAAAAAAAATATAGATTTTATTATTTTTATTTATATACAATTTATTTGTTTTGTTTTATTTTATTTTTATATGAATGTGATCATTCAATATTGTTTATTGCCCGGGGTTATATCAGATTGTATTACTTATTAATAAATAAAGTTTGATTTAGCTGGAAAAATTTAAAAAAGATGTACAATCCGCTTTAAAGGGATTTCGTATAAATTTACAATAATTCACTGGTATTGAGATTAAGTTGAATAAGGACACATTCCCCATACGGTACAGAAACGTGATGGAACCTGAGCGACGGCAGATATTAAATGCTCGGTCATCATAAAAGACAAGAGATTTACGGGCTCCGACCTTGATGGAAATTAATGGTCGGTAGAGGATTGACAGCCAGGAACGACTATCACTCAAGTATGTTTTGGTCCTTATGCGGCTGGTGAAGTCAATCCATCCTACGCAACACTAACTTTATTTATGCGAGGAGTTTTCCTCTAAGTGATGATAACGTCCTTCCATCCAACATTCGACAAGGAAACAACTTTATTTCCTTTATTCAAGACTCCTTTCTCTTTCCTAATGTTTCGGGAGGAGGAAGAGGATTCGTATGAAAGTTGGATTCCTTGAGCTCGTACGTACATAAATTATTTGATTGAGTAGAAAAAATTTAATTTTATACTTTGAGAATAAATCCAATTTTATGTCACTATTGTTTTACTTTTAATTCAACAAAAAATTTATCTTTCCAAAAACTTTAGCAGCATATGAAAAAAAAGTTATTTATAGTTTTCGGATCGTTCTACACCTAATGTTACATTTTTAATTTTTTTGAGAGAGAGAAATTAAGTTAAATAAATAGATCTGAACTTCAGAAAAAAACCTCATTTAAAAACCATTAAGTAAAAGAACCATATGTTAAGTAAGAAAGGGGTAAAATGATTCGGGAACATACCGTTTATTTTAGCTGAAAACATTGATACTTGTGAGGACACATAACTTCATAGTTTATTTTCCAACAAACACTAGCTTAATTAATATGAACTTATGCCTTGTTATCAGGCAGGTTTTTCAGCTAGTGAAAAATATGAAATCCTGTAGGAGGATTTTACGAAAAAAAAAAACCTTCTATTTAGAATTAGCTAGCTAAAATTGTTTCTTTCTATTGGTTCCTATTCTACAATACAAAATATAAATTTTCTCCTTTTGTGTAGAAAATCAGATTTTATTGTCCCTTTTGAGATCTGATTTAACCCTTCATAAAAATAGAAATAAATAACTTTAAAACAAAAATACAATTAAAAGTTATAAGATTTTAGTTTTGGATTATTTGTTATTATATAATATCCATTCACTTTGAGGCGAAAATAAAGCTCTTAAATGGAATCATGTTTAATTTATATCTGCTGAGATATTCTGGAGATATCATGTGTAAAAGTAATGAACAATATAGAAAAATGAACTTAAAATCAATATTTCAAAATATAACAAACAACAGATTAATAAATGAAAATGGTAATTGACCATTAAAGTAAACTAAAAAAATAATAATAATATATAAAAATAAAATACCTACGATCCGGTTAGAGGAAATCGTCTCACCAAAGAGTTAAAAAGAAAATTAAGAATTACTTTTACTTATAATTACTTATTAATTAGCTTTTAAGTATGGTTTAAATGATTTTTGTTTATCTAAATTAGACATTTTACTAATTATTTTTGTGGAACAGAATAAGTACTTACAACACATATGAAACTGACAATCGATATCAATTAGTATAAAGAACGAGATATACCAAGGTAAAAATAAATTTAATTTCACAGCAATATATATTGAAATTAATTTTAAACCAGTGAAGATCTCAATTAATGTTTTATGTGTACTATGTGAATTGAAAGTGTTATATTTGTAATATGTGTTGGAGCAATCAGGTTCAATTAATACTGAACAATATCGGATGATGTCCTGCTATTCAGTTACATGAACCGGTAGATGCTATAATTGTTTTATCGGATGGAGTTTGGTGTAACACAGTTCAATAACAAGGACAGTATTCTGGATATAAGTCCAAATTTCGAGTTTCACATAATAAATTAAACGGATTTTTTTTTTTTTATTTCCTGCATTTACTGTAAAGTTTATTATAGCGTCATTGGGTCAGGTGTGAGTTATTCCCTAACATGTCAGATGTATCTATTTCTGATGTGTTTCCTTTTATTAAAGCGAAGTAAAATTATAAACAAGGTAACAATATAATTATATATATAAAACTATTTCATTTGAATAAAAAAAATATTGTTGCGTGATACGTGGGCCAAGAAAAAAACAGCAATGAACAAAAAAAAAAAAAAAACAATTTCATTGAATTACAAAAGTAACTAAATTATGTACAAAGAGTCCACAATATTCACAACAGCCTTGTTTTTCTTTCACACTCCTCTAAAAAAAAAACATCGTTTAGAACGTACCGAACAAATTGATTGGTTATCTATCGTTTAACTCCCCAAGGAGATAACCTATTACACTATATTAAATTTATAAATAATAATAATGTCAAATTTATTACCATTCATTACAGAACTAAATGCCTCTCTGTTGGGACGTAGGAGTCTAATTCAAAAACACGAATAATAAAAAAAAAAAGTAACACTACATAATTGATTAAAATTTTACATTAATTTAAAAAATAATGATAATATTACAATTCACTGTGTGTAGCTATTTATTAAAACATCTAAACAGCATTTGGCTTTATTTAAAAAAATAATAAATTCTTTACTGGTACAACACATGACGGGTCAGGGTTACAATGCTTTGTAAGGATGTACTGTTACTAGACGAACCTTTGTACAAGGTGGTGATTTGATTAAAATCGTGCTCGACCGTCAGATTTTAACCAATCAAGGGTACCCATTATATGAGGCAGAGACCGGAGGACCCTAGAACCCACAGGACTACAGTGAAACAATATGTGAAAATAATTATGATAGTTGACCGTGGATGATGAATGAGGAGAAGATGGTTGGGGGTGCGGTCAATGAAAAACACAAATAAGTACGATTTGCTTATTTTAATGTGCCAACGTTTCGGCTAAAGTTTCTAGCCTTCTATGTGAAATATAGATAAATATGTGAAAATAATTATCTACCACAGCTGCTTTCGAGTCCGAAAATAAGTAAATACTAACCTTCTAATTAGTTACAAATTTTATGATACTATTCAATATTTTCAATATAGAACAATTCATTGATACGGCATGTAATAATATGCAAACCAGATATTTACTGGTTATATCTGGTTTGAATATTATACATGTAATGTTCACATACGATCAATGATCTGTATGTATAAAACTAAAATGTGTTTGATGGCTATGTACCTCATTGGAGCGGTCCCTCCCCGTTCTTTACCCCCGGCCTGTGGATCCGGAGCCAATATTGTGACCCCCGATATAAGAGGACCCAGCCCATGTTTAATAAATAGGTTTTAGATATAACTATTTTACATAATGTAAATAAAATTTGAAAGGTAGGGAAACAAATGTTTGATGGATAGAGAGCATTTTCTTAAAAAATCCACACTCGTTATTCCAATTAGTCTCTATTCATCATTGATGGTTCCATCGCATCTCCTCTTTAGATTTCTTAGGGTATCCTCGAACTATTGCGTATTCGTTGGTGTGCAGTCTTGTGATAAGTAGATTATAGTGTATATAGTTTCCAGATGTTATGTTTTTTTTTATCATGTATCGGCCACAAAGGACCACGTGAATAACAATGGTTAGGCTTCTAGACTGCCTTACATTTCTTTCTTCGGACCACTTCGTACCACTTTTTTTTCCTCTTCCAACATTGGTAAGATTTTTCAATGTTTTCCCATTCGTATCTCTAGTCGGTATCTGAAATTATAAGTCTCTTTAATTCCTCTCTCATTTGTCTCGTGTATCCTTCCATGATTTTGTAGTTAATAATTTTGTTAAAGATCTTCATTTATTTTGAGTCAAATATGCAATATACATAGTCTCTAAGGATAATTAATAATACACCGGATTAAGGATTAGAAAATACTATGAGTAATATAATACTAAATAATTACATATAAAAATCGATACGAATCCAAAATCTCCAATTTCGGAAAGAAAAAAAAATCTAAAAATTGGCTTCTGATAATTAAATCAAATTTGGTACATCTAAATACTGAAGCTTTTGTCTCTGGCAGTTATAATGTTATCCATCTGGCATTGGAACCCATCAATTAGAAACACAATAACAGTTCAATAAAACTTATAATTATATGGATAAAACAAAGCATTTCCTCTAGGTGGAGATATGGCCTGAGGCCCTACGGTAAGTTGGCCCCTGCCCCTTTAGAGGTAATAAATATCAGTTTTTGCTCATGGCAGGCCCTGACGACGAAGCAGTTAGCGAACAGTGGGATAAGGCTTCTTTGTATTTACGAAGCTTGTGTATCAACGGTCAGTAGAGCTAATGTATCTTCAGGATTAAACCGCTGCTACACGATGCTTTCAATGTTTGCCGAATATAGATCGGTACATCGTATAACCTTATGACGTACTAGATCTACAAATATCGAATGCTGAACATTCAGGCTCGAATATGTTCCACCACTTGTCAGCTAACCACGGTCTGAGTATTAAAATAAAAATACATAGTCTATACCCATACCTGTAGGAAGTAAATATCGAACAAATCGATTTAAATTTCAATATTGGAACTTGTGTCTATATTGGAATAGATATTACCAAACATCAGTAATATTTTCTAATAAATTAAAATTTCCTTATCTATTTACATATTTTGATTCTACTGTTCCTGTTTTTATTTAACATTTTTTTTTTTATTTCTTTATCATTATTATTTTATCACTATTACCTATTGCCCAAGTCTGTGGCAGATTTTAAATTTTTTCAATAAATAAAATTTTTAAAAATAAATTAAATAAAATGTAATCTCGATATTTCGAACTTTGGTACTCCGAAAACTCCAGTAATCCGAACTGGCGTAATAGAAGTACTTTTTAAAAGTAATTCTTATCTGTAAATAAAAGTGCACATGTGTAAGAACATTTTTAACTTCCAGATTTACAAGAAAGTTATCGTCTTAAAAAAAAAAAAAATTCATTTCTTCAAGATTAATTTTTAAAACTCCCAACTGTCAAATTTCTAATAAAATAATATTAATAAAAAAATTAAATGAAGAAAAGTAGTTACGTACATTCATATTGTTAAATTTTTGTACTCGATTTTTCCTAACACTCTCTGATCTTTTTCCTAATTTGAAGTTTTCAGTGATCCAAACCCCCCCCCTACAAAATTATTTCGATTACCGAGATTAAACTGTATTTTTTATCACGTATCGGCCACTAAGGACCACGTGAATAACAATGGTTAGTCTTGATTATTTTTCTACCCGTCGCTGTTTCAGGATCCTCGACTGCCTTACTTTTCTTTCTTCGGGCCACTTCGTACCAATTTTTTTTCCTCTTCCAATATTGGTAAGATTTTTCAATGTTTTCCTTCGTATCTCTATCTAGACAGTCGGTACCTGAAATTTTAAGTCTCTTTAATTCCTCTCTCATTTGTCTCGTGTATCCTTCCATGTTTTTGTAGATCTTCTTGTTCAATTATTCCTCCTTCATCATTTTCATGTCCCCATCGTACTGCGCTCTGATTCTCGTCTTGGTTTCCAGGTCTTTGATTCTTCTGTATATCTCTTCGTTAGTTCTTAGCCTAAAACCTTCTTGTGTTTTCCTGGGCCTATAAATTTTTCTTAAGATCCTCCTTTCTAATTTTAGCAGCTTTTCCAAGTTGGGTAAGCATGTGGTCTCTACCCCGTATAAAATCACCAGCCTAATTAAAACGTTTTAAGGCCTTAACTTTTCATTGGAGGAGAGGTCCTTGTCACTGTAAATTTTAGCTGTTTGAAAGCTTAAATTTTCTAATTTGGTGATTTTCTCTCGGATTCTCCCTTTCTCAGAACCATTGTGACAAATAATTTCCCCCAAGTACTTACATTTTCTGGTAACTTTTATTTTTCCATATTCAGTGTTTACTGTTTTTTTCCTTGAAATTTATTTCAGTTGTCATCAGCTCTGTTTTTTCTTATATTTGTAGACCTGCTTTTTCTGCTATCATTTGTAGGGTATTTATTTGAACAATAGCCTCTTCCTCTGATTCTGCCAACAGTGCGAGATCGTCGACAAATGCCAAACAACTCACTTTGTTCCCTACAATGGCTCCTGAGTTATTTTTTGATATGTTTTTTTTATTTTTACACAATAAACAAACATGTTTATGATGTTATGTTTATTTATTAATGATTTCTAAATCATTCATTAACATATGCTTTTCTTCATTCTAATATTCAAATCTAAAATGATCTGCTGATGACAATACATTGATTATGTTTATGGACATTGCTATAATACGTTATTGTCAACTATATTTTTATTCCATAATAATACCACATTCCTTTATTTGTTTTTAAAATATTAATGATAATGTAAGGAAAAAAATATTTTAGGAATCTTCGGTTTGAATCTGTTAAGATATGATTCGGTTGTCCACAGCCACTCTAGATCGCAAAACTGGTCTCCATTTTCAACAAGTTTGTGTTTTTTTTTTTAATGTCAAACCCACCATCTTTATAGTCATTTTCAATTTTTTTTTTAACATAAGTTTTGCCTAGTTTAATTTTAATATCGCTTTGTCAGATAATAATATCGATATTTCTTTTTTAAATATCATATACGTGGTATTGTGCACTTAGAACCCGAATACTTATTGCTCTTGAGCGTGGCAGATTGTATTATTTAAATTAAAGATTAATAAAAATATATACGAGGGTAATTCAATTATTTTCAGCATTACAGTTATAAAATTTTATTGTAATTAAATATGAAACTTACAAGTACATCGGATTTCGACTTAGTCCCCTTGCTTTTCAATGCACTTAGTCCATCGTTGTACAAGCTTCATTATACCCTCATAAAAGAAGGTTTTCAGTTGAGCTTCTAGCCAGGAATGCACCGCTTCTTTCATTGCTTCGTCCGAGGTAAATCGACGGCCCGTGATTGACAATGTTCTACTTCGGCAATAGTTATTCGTCTTTCTAACAGCACCATTTCACGTGGACGCTCGCTGTTTTCTTGACACTCCGTTGTGTCATAACACAAGTCTTCGATGAATTTCAGCCCCTGATACGCCTTCCAACAACAGAAAATGGATCACTGAACGTTGATCTTCTTTGGAGCAAATGGAAAGCGGATCAGCCATGATTAACAGCACGAGAGCGATAACGAAACTAACCTAGATACTTGAAACTTGCATAGACATAACAATCAATAAAAAAAACATGCGTTATCAACGCAAAAGGACAGTGCTACCAACACAAAAAAAATATAACTAAATTGCGGATAAATATTGACTTTCCTTCGTATATACATCGAAAAATCCATATTTTTCCAACATACCTAACGTTATCTCGAAAACAATAAAATTTAGAACTTCAAATTGCAGGGTCCGTTACGAGTTTTAATTATATGAGTTGTCTTGGGTGTAGAACCAAAAACACTAAGGTCTAAAATTTAAAAAAAAAATCTTTGAATATTGAGACTTATTTTGCAAAATGATTTTTTTTTTTTTTAAATGCAGAAAGCATTGAGTTTCTCACATCATAGCATAGGAATAATAGATCATTTTTGTCTTTCAACATCATTAAGAGCATTTTATTTATTTAATATTTTATTATTTTTTTGTAGGGGATATAATTTAACAAAGAACATACTGAATCTCTAAGGTGTACTTAGGAAACCTTCCGATAGGGTTTTTTATTATTGACTTGTAGCGGAGAGGTATATCTTTGTGAATCCGGAATGGGCAGTGGCACTGTTATGGAAAGGGATGGGCCTGGGAGGCTTTCACGAAAGAAATATTAGAAATGCACTTAGGCCCATGTTCCGTTCCTACCTACAACTCCTTCCCTCCTACCTCCAAAGACAAAGAAAACTTTCTTTCTAAATGTTGGATCACAACTTTTAGGGCTTTTAAGGACTAAATTTACTAATTCTTTACATCTTTTTTATTTACTTCTATGTTTGCGTATATTTTTCATATGGTATAAAAAAAAAAACGGTGCCTTACCTTCTTTCCACAATTCACTCATCATTTTTACTATATTTGTAAATATTTTGCGTTTAGTTCTACAATTCATTAATATAATTCTTTATTAACAATTCGATTAAACTTTGCTGTATTTATTAGTAATTAGTTTCCTATCTACCTATATTTATATTTCCATTACTTAAGCTTATAATTTTTGGGATATTTACCTAATTTCTTTGTATATTTATTCTATGTTCTGTCATTTCTTACATTTTTTTATCTTGTTTTCATTTAGCCCTGCAAAGTGAAGCGAAACGTTGGTTAACATTTCATAGTTTTTTTCCCCTACAATTTTCTACCATTATTGATCGGCACCCAGAATATCTTCCTACAAAAAAAAGGTCATACAACCACTTTTGGACCAAAAAGATATAAAATATTTTTTTAGGGTGTAGTGTAATTTGTCTGTTCTTGTTTAATGGTGTAAAACGTCATTGGTCATCAACGACATTTATTCCTGATAATATTTAATTTATTGTTTGGTTGTTTAGTGGCGCCAAACTTCATTGGTCATCAACGCCATTTATATTTTATTTAATTTTGCTAATATTCGTTAAATTTTATTTATTTTTTGATTTGATTATTTTATTTATTTATTATTATTTTTTTTTCTTCCGATCAAGTTATATTTTTGTCAGTAAATTTGGTGATTTCAAAAACCGAAACACCAATTCTATTGCCTTATCATCTTCTCCAATGGTTTTTTAGATATCTTGGCTTAGTCGCAAGCAATTGAGGTGTGGTGTAAAATATAGGCATCGTTGGAAAACATGGCTTATTGTTAATATATTTAATTAATATAATTTAATTTATTTATTACTTTTTTATTTTATTAATTCCTTTATTTAGGAACAACTTGAAGACATATGTTACTTAAGTTTAATTGTGTTTTTATTTATTATTATTTTGATTGTATCTTTTTCTTCTATTTTTTTGTGACTATATAATTTATATATTTCTAAATATAGTGTGAATGAGCTCTAGGAACCCTATTATTATTATCTATAAATATAAGTCAGAATTTAATATTATATTATAATAAAAAAAATTAAAAGTTCCTTTTTAATCGTTATTTTTCAATACAACAATAAATAGATATTTATTAATTTAATTTCAAAATATTAAAAAAAAAAATTGACTGAAAAAATGGTTTTCATTCTATTATACAATATAATATTCTTACACTTACTAATTCTGTATTTTTATCTATGTCTCTTTTCGCATCCATATATTTAAATGCGAAATATTCATTTCGTTAATTTTTCTAAATATTCTTTAATAATATAAGTATATATTAGATTATAAATTTTGTCCGGATTTTTTCGGCATGTAGTCAGAATAAATATATAAATAATAAAATCTCTCTGAAACGTTTTTCAGGAGTTTATTTCAAGATTTTCTACCCCTAAGGTGGAAGGAGTGAGAACCCTTCATGAATAATACCGGTAGCTCAGGATCTTAAAAGATTATTCTAAACAAGAAAATTATGTTAATAACTAACCTGAATAGATAGGGCGTCACGAGATCGTTTCGGAACAGATTTTTTGAACAAAACATAACAATGAAATGGGAAGCAATTATTTCTAATGAAACATAGCAATGGTAACGTTTCTATGAACTAATAAACTAACTGTAAAATAATTATAAAAAGTAAAATATATTTGAATAGTTTTTGAAACCAATACAGTGACACTTTATCAAAAATTAAAAATTTAGAATAAAGTTTCGAACATCTTTACTCCTAACTGTATAATATGCTAGTATTTTCCTCTCTTATGTCCTGTTTTCTCAGGATAGGTGACGTCATAACGCAAGTCGGTGCAAGTGCAGATTATATTTTTTTACGTTCGTATTTGATAAATTAATTTTAAAGAAGGATATTTGGAAATGTATCAATAGCTTAGTCATCCTATTCGTTTCTACAAAATAATTAGTTGGTTTTTTCTATGATAAAAAATAGAATATATAAAAAACTAGTCACTAGTGTATACCTCATTGAATGGGGAAAGAGCATAACGCTTATTCTTCTAGTGTTTAAATTGAAGTGCCAGAGCATGAAACCTTAAGGATAACAACAATTAACCATACAAATGTAAAAAATAAAAAAGGACATTAACTATATCGAGCAATGACAATAGTAATTCAAAATGTACTCACCTTGAGAAATGAATAAAAGTGAAAGTGGTGGCCAACGTCATGATTAGAACCTTAAGATTCTCCAAATATTTTAGAGTCCGAGAAGTCATACAAAATTTCTTTATTTCTGTCTTTAGTAATAAATTTCTTGGCCAAAGATTATGTTTTTGTTCTGGGACATACTTTGAAATATACTACAGCCTTTTCTTACGCGATGAAAATCTAATTGAAATAACTGTTGTATGCTTTCAATAAAGACCTGAATACGTTAATAATTTTTTTCTCAAAAATGGATAAAAATAAAGTGATGTACTTCAACGTAAAAATTCCACTCTAGAACAGGTTTGTATTTTAGGTAATTGTGGAGATTTGGAATACAATTTATCTGAAAAATAACCTAGCCCTCTTAGGGACAGTAGCACCAATGTCCGGTAAAATTAAGATTTGTCCCAGAGCTTAGTGAAATTCCAGTGACCTAGCGGCCTGTTTCTGGTCTACAGTTTTATTAACCGGATTACTAAGGTTACCTTAAACTGAGATAACTGCCTAATCCGCAATGCCTATCACTAATATTAGAAATTTTAGGTCTAAATAAATTTGAAATTCAATTTTGAGATTCAAAGTTGCTGGAAAAATCTTCATCCGACCACTGTAAAAAATGATTTGGTCAAGGACGGAATACTTTATTATTGCCTGAGCATCTAATACTTTGAAGAATTTGTCGTTTGTCAAATCATCTTCTCGATAAAATCCATTTTATTGAAAGAATAATGGATAGAAACGGAATAATACAATATACCTTGGCTAGATATCAGATCTACCTGGATCTATGTAAGGTTCCATATATAGTTATCTACTTGAACGTAGGTTAACTTTTCTATTGGAACGGATAATTTTTGATTTTACCTGAGATTCAAGAGACCGTAGTTTAAACTGTGATGGTTCAGCCGGTCCTTAGTACAATTATATATATTAAGAAGGTTCTTACTAGACAAATGATCAAAGCTTCCACTCCATTACAAAAGACTGATCTACAGGACTACAATAAAGCCTATCTAGACATACGGATTTGAGCTTTGAGGTTCCACTAAACCATCGAATTCCTCCCTTATTCAATCCTTACATTCCAAAATCCTTCGTAAAATCCTGAATCCCCTTCACTTTGCCCCAAATAAAATCGTCCACGGAGACCTAAATGCACCTATCTAGACCAAACCAGATATAAATCCTTCCATTTAAACTCCTTACCCAACCAAACACATTAGTCTCTAACCTTTCCTCCTCTTTTGGTCCTAACATTCCTTTCAGGCACCTGAAAAGAAGATGGCCAGGAGACCTTCTAATATAAAAATTTTGTTGGAGTTCTATCAATGGCTAGATTCTCCACTAGTCATCTTGACATTGTAACAGAACACACATCACATCAACTAGATGTATTTTTATGTACTACATTGGAAAATTTCAATAAATGAATAGAAAAAAAAGAAGAATAAATTACAGTATATTTTTTTATAGCCTTATAATATAAGGTAAGGTTATAAAATGTAGGAAGAATATTAGAATGATGAATAACTAACAAACTAAAAATTTTCCTGAAAAAGTTTACATAGAATTTAATTTACTTTTGAACCATACTGCTCCACCTCTTTCCATTTTATTTTATTAAATTTTTGAAATTAATTTTGCTGATAAGAAGTTAAAATAAAAAAAAAAGTTTTTTAAAAATTACTATTTCTTTTGAAAAATCCTTAGGGAATATTGCCAGGGAGTGAGCCTGATGACGAACTGAATTATAATCTTCTATTAGTTGGTTCCTGATCTAAGGGAGGTTCATAACCCACCTTCACGATTATGTAAACGGCGACCCCCTTACATTTCACCAGTTTGGATATTTAATGCATTATTTATCCGTCCGATCCTGGATTAAGAAAGACCTTCACTCTCCCCTCAGCAGGAATTAATATAGAAAATATTGAACATCCTTCATACATATTGAACAATCTTTCGGTAGCTTCCACGGCGAGATCTTCGTAAAAATAGCTTCGCGAAGCACCGGACAGCAGTCCTCGTACATCATTCAATATGCAATTTTAATAAAAAATTAACCTTAATAAAAATTAACCTTAATAAAGATTAACCTTAATAAAAATTAGGACAAATTAAGAATACAATACTTTTCTATTAAATCAGAAAAATTGATATACAAAAAAAGAAATGCTTTATTTGGCAACGATGACCAAATACACTGGGTTGTTATAACACACAGCGTACCCATCCACGATTGGACCTATATTCACTACTCCATATATTACCAATGATATAAAAAAAAAAAAAATTAGTTTTTCCTATCATTTCCTCTTTCAAGCAAGCATCTATTAACTAATTAACTAAATATAATATATTTCGAATATATATTTTCTTAAACATTTTTATTGTATTTTTATATTTTGTTTTCCTCCTTTTTCTTGCAGAGAGAAATATTACAATTTCCCTATTCATTCAATAGGTATTGACTATTTCACTCTCTTATACTTCCCTTCTCCCGTGTTCTTAACACACGTTTGATCCCTTACACAAATTAAATCCAACTAAAATAAATTATCGATTAATATTTATAAAGAAATAATAAAATAGTCACAGCAGTAGACCAGTTTAAAAAAAATAATACATAAATTTAAAAAACAAATAAATGAATTAAAAGAAATTAATAAATAAGTAAAAAGAAATAAATAGGTTAAAAAGCTAAAAAAAAAAAAAATAATAATATCAGAGCTAATTCCCATGCGATGATTCTCATAGAGAAATTGTAAAAAATGTATAGTATGATAATTAATAAACTGAATAAGGAAAATCAAAGATTTTTTTAAAACTAAAAATGTATTTATGTATTGGTATATTTACCAAGAGCGTAACCAGGATCAAAAAAAGGGTAGGGGGCCATAGGTTGTGACATTTCAGGAAAAGACGAATGAAACTACAATTTTAAGGGGATTTATTATGATTGTCGCAGTGCTTTTTTAGTTATTACAGTTAGCTATTTACTTGAAAAATTTTTTTATTAAATTAATAATTTTTTTCACTTTTAGGTGGGGGTGGACCTGTCCACTCCTGCTTCCCTCTGGGTACCCCCATAATACTAATTGCATTTGTTATTAATTGTTATTATTTATGATAACCATTATAATTATAATAAATGATGAAAAATAAAATTACCAGTACATGTATATTAGATGAAACAATTTATGAGCTATACCCCATAGAGCAATGGCTACACGTTTATACCGATGGGTCTGCGTCCTGTAATAACAAGGGAGCTGGTATATACTCAACCAACTTTTAACTTATTTCATTATCATTATTATTCAGCAATCTTAGCAGAGCTGAAAGAGTGCCTTGTTTTCGCCCAGTAACAGGACATGATCTGCTCAAAAAACACCTCCATCGAATTGGCATCGTAGATTCACCAAAATGTCCTCTATGCAGCATGGGAGACCATCTTTTAACGTGTATTGGTCTATAAGATACTCAGCAGGATGCCGACCAACTAAGAGGAAAAATAAAATGGTATTGGGCTGCGAAAGGGAAAATGGCGTAATAGCCCACTTCCAGTGGCGTAGGGAAAAAAAAAAAATATATATATATATATATGAAACATTGGTGTAGCTTAAAACTCTGTTATTAACTGCACAACGGGAGAAAAATTTTGAAATTCAAGAGAAATATTTTTCAAAATCAAATTTACACATTTTTTTTCTCCATATTTTATCCTCTTTAGGAACGGGTGTTATCGGAAAAATTCCCGATTATCAGTCATTTCGTTTTGACCAGGCAATTTTAACAGCTCAAAATAACCAAAAAGTGTATGGAAAACACAGGTTTTCGGTTGTTGTATAAATCAAAAGAATAACGTGTACTTAAATTGAAAGGAAACAAATAGAATAAATGGTATTTTAATTTTTTTTGTTTTTGGATTTAGTCAAGAATAAAAAAAATATTTGTTTGAAATAACCAGTTTTCGGTTGTTTTTTTTTCAAGGACCGAAATTGAATTGGTAGGACAAATACAGATTAAATGAGATTTCTTTTTTTTTTTTTATTCAACGCATAAGTGGGGATTGGAAGATAGAAAACATTTTGTATCACAATACACCTTATATTAAAACAGTTTTTACGATATAATATATTATAATATATATTTTATATGGATGTTAATTTATTTTTTTTAACAGTACTAATCATTAAAGACCAAGTAAACGACATTATAGTTATAGTGGTGTAAGACTATTCCTTATACCGTCTCAAATTAACTTTAATTAAATCCTTTCAACTCTTCAAACTATTTTATAGGGATTTTTGATTGACAGTATAATAATATATATATCTATCTACGGAGTTATGAATGACATTTATTCATTTTTTAAATGGCAAAATGTATAAAAAAGAAAAATCGATTATGCTAATAGTTATTTTCTAATTCAAGTACAGATATTTTTAGTTGGAAACTCTGAGAAAACTCCTGCCTATGATATGACTATAAAGGCTCAAACAAGTATAATGCATGCATTTGACATGCTGTCAGTCGGCAAACTCCACGTGGAGGATTAATAGCAGAAGGTTGTGAAATATTCATGACCCACCTTAAGCTGATGTTAATTTCATAAGATGGCGTGAATTTTTACAGGAAAACGTGAAAGAGAGCGGGAATTTCACAGACATTTTTATTTAGCACTTAAGCCCTTAGGGGAATCATTGCTGAGAGGCCGGAATCCCAAGGTTTCGCACTGACTCCGAAAAGGGAAGATGTTTAAAAAATTAAAAGACCCCAGTAATTCCAGTTTGCCTCTTTCATTTGGTAATCAAAGAAAATAATTCTCTGAGAAATATCTGGATTTCGATGCCATAGCTTCCGGAATACGCCTATCTCGTCTGCATTCTACAGAATTATAACACTATATATATTTATACAGATAACGGAAATCTAAGTTAAGTATTTCGTCGAAACTAAATCAGAAACTGTAATTGATAATAATTTTCATTTAATTTATTGAATAATATAAAATGTTTTGTTGATTTCTTAACTGAAACTTTGCCAGTCATTTTTTCTTCTTTTCTTTATTTATCTCAAATGATGAGTTAAATTTTATTTCATACGAAATATATATGTAAAGGGAAGGTGATTGTGAAATATTACTAATCTTAGTTTTCAACGTAATTTTACATTTGAAGCTCAGTAAGGCCAAATAACCAAGCCTCCAAACATGGTTTGTATGTATGTATGGGAAGAACCAATAATAGCTTGGAAACAAAAAAATTTCCAAAACTGGAACTATCCATGCTAAAAGTTATTTACTGGTAATGTAACTCTATAGTTCTCTCTTTTTACCCTTTTCTCAAAGACGACTCAACCATTTTGATGTTTGAGTTTATTACATCAAGGTATAATTAAATGGTCGTGAAGTAACCTATGTCGTATACTTATTGAAATAGTCTGACTGGGTTTGAATGCAGAATTTTTTTAAAAAAATTACCCAAAGTACCTTTAAATCTCTATGATTGAACCCACAGGTATAATAAAGACACCATTTTTATTTGTTTTGATTTATAAACCCCCTATTTTCATTCCCACAAAGACGGGATTTGAATTTTATTGTTCGTCCATGGCTTTTCTACGACATAATAAAAGTCTAGAAAAACCAAAGCTTTCAAAATAAGATTTTTTTTAGGGCATTGTGAATTATTTTTTCCCCCCAAAAAAATCGCGTGTAGCATCAATTGTTTTTCACCCGTTGCTGAATATTTTTTGAAGTTGCATAAATTTGCTAAATAGACGTAAAAATGTCTATTAACACTAATTGAAGCTAAGTAAATGAACCGGAAGTAGTTCATATAGATATTCCTCTTAGGAGTAGCAGTTTTCATGATATTTTCTCGATGATTCTACGATGTTTTAAAAAAATGTTAGATCTTGAATAACTGTACCTGGAACGTTAAACGTGAAGAGGTCTATTACAACTCAAATTTCAGTAAATTTATTCTACTTTTAAAAAGATTCATTTTACCTTGCGTTAGATAGCTATAAAGATATTAAGTTATGTGGATAAAATCAAAGGAATTCGATAAAAGTATAGTCTTCTTATTATTTTTTTTAATTTATAACTAAAAAATTCATACCCCATCTTCGTTAGAATTAGTTCCACCTATTTCTTATTTTTCTTATATTTCCTCTACAAATAGATTGTATTTAATATTTTGTAGTTCATGAGAGCGGTGTAGCTCAGTATTTAAGGCGTTGCGCTACTACTAAAGTCAAGACCCAGGCTCGAATCCGGCAATGGAATAAACATCTGCCATTGAGTCAACCCTTTCGGTTCGGAAACCCCACTGTGTTACACCCAGCCTCTATAAAGTGGCGATTGAGCGTGATCATGAACCAATCGCTCCCTTATAGCCTTGCGATTGACGCGGCGCCGGTTCAAATCCGGCCTGGGGGGGTTGACTTTTATTTCATAATGGCCTCAAGAAATGAAAATGACCCCCACCTTGGCTATAATAGGTTAGTTACTAGTAGATACCCACTTCCCGCAAATCAGAAACGGCCAGGAAGTGGATAAAAAAAAATCCCAATCATGAGCCTAACTTAAATATGTAATTTCAGTTTCCTACAACTTTTCATTTATAAGCTAAAACATTATTGACATACTCACACAATAAGGACACACTGAACATTTTTCAAGACTTGGATATTTGAACTCAGCGCAAATTAAACATTTAAGCCGTATTAGACAATTCCAATGAGGATAAGCCCTATCTGATATTAAAGAGCACTTAATATATCATTGATTCACAGAGTCTAATAAAAATCCTTAAAATAGTATTGAAGAAAATCGAAAAAAATATGAAAAATCGATTCTATAAGGTCGATTTTAGTAAAAACGTTACAGTCGCCGTCCAGGCGTAACATACCCGTCTTAAATATGTGATTTCAGTTTCTTATGGCTTTTCGTTTTTGAGCTAAACTGTTCACAAAAAGACATACAAAGAGAACATTTAGCGAGACTAAGCTGGATGATTTTTTGGATTCAGTGTACCTCTAAAAGTGTATTTCTGTCAAAAACTCAAATTAATTGTTTTTCACGATCGCAATATTTACTCTTGCTAAATATCCCATATATTGATATGTCAATATAAATAAAAACAAAAAACAACACCAACTCAAATTGTAATTTTGAAGATTTCAGTTTATATATAACATAATTTTTTTTTTTTTTTTTATATATTTGATATTCAGTATGAACATCGTAGCATTTGATATTCTTTTCCAATATATTTATACTTATTATTATTATTATCTTATTCCATTTTAGTTATTGATTGTTATTCCAAATTCTAAGCATAACAGGCATTGAATTAAAAAGGTTAGAAAGTGCACTAGAAGGAAGACAAGAATCTAGTAAGAGAGGAAGATAAGACATGCTCCTAAGAGATCTGTTTACATTTGGTTCGGCCACTTACTCCTGTTGGCTCTCATTCTATAGTTAACGGTTAGCTGATGAGGGTGCTTTTGTTCATTCTCTGTAAGTAAGACTTGTCTTGTCGTAAATAAGATTATCAAAATTCACTTAAAGTTTGTCTTTCAATCAAGAGCTCAAGTAAACTCTTTTACTATAAATAAAAATATTACGTAGAGTATGAACAGTATTTACGTTTCAAGTAATATATACTTGACTGCACCCGTACCAACTTCCTTTTATTATTTTTTTTTCCAATTAAGTTCATATTTAGCTATGCGGTTTGAACGAACCAAGAAATTCAATATACAATATATATATGATATTAAGATATTTTTCAAATAATTATGAGAATTTTATGTGGGATTGTATATTGAATTTCTTGGTTCGTTCAAACCGCATAGCTAAATATGAGCTTAATTGGAAAAAAAAATAATAAAAGGAAGTTGGTACGGGTGCAGTCAAAGAAAAAATTGGATGTTATGCTGTTTATATAGAGCCAACGTTTCACCCCACGTTGCAGGGCTAAAAAATTATACAAACACTTAAATGTGGGAAAAATAAGTGGAAAATGTCAAATAAGAATAAAAACAAAAAAAACCTGTACAGTTAAGCATAAAATTAAATAAGAATAACAAGGTTTTAGATAATTAAAGAAAACGAAAATAACAACAAATACAAAACAATTATAAAAATACAAGCATACAAGAAATGGAAAAAGGTAATAAGTGTAAAATCAAAAATAAAGAATGATCAAAAAGATAGGAAGCGAGCACGTTAAGAAGGTAAGTGGCCAAGGAAATAAGGTGGCAGTCAAGGGAGTGAGTGGTGGGGTGGTTGACGGTTAAGATACGTTGCATTTGAAAATAATTGTAAAGTAAACGACGGCGTTTTGAAACACCTTACACCACTTTTTTTTTATAAGACTACTGCATAATAATTAAAATTAATCTCAATTTTATTCTATACATAAACTAAAACACTCCACACTTATGTAATTATACTTCTGTAAAAAATGGCCAAATATGTTTTTAAAATCCGTGGTGGATTTGTGTTTAGGGTGGATACATTTTTGCATGGATTATTTTTTAGGCCCGACGTGGATTATTTTGGATCCCTGGGCTGATACAATTTGAAGTTTTGGGCAAATATGGAAGAACTGTGTTTTCCCGTCTATCGTCATCGCATTTGGTAAGGTTGTGTGTTGCGACAGTTCACTGTCAAGGTGTGTAATTATGGCAGTTAAACGGAAAAATTAATATGACTGTTAGTCCACTGACATTACTAGTACTATTAACAATCATGCCAGTTCCAGTGCTACATTACTAGCATGGTTGTAACTATTAAATTACCGCAATAACGGAAACTGTACGATAGTTTACTGTTAAGGTGTATACATGTTGTAGTTAACGTGACAGTTCACATTATTTTTAATATCAACTATCAGCTATAGCTATTGCGATAGTACAATCATGACTGTAACAATCATACTGTAACAAGTACAACGAATCTCAAAGTGGCGGGTATTTGTTGGGTAAAATGGCTATTTTTTGGTCTGAAAAATCGGCAGCACTCCTTATTAGTTAGGCATCCGCAACAGATTAATTGTCATCTTCGGTTATACATTACTGTCTTTTCTAATTATTTTAATCTCATATATTTGAAACATTTTTAACAAAAATTTTATTCTTACATTACTGAAATATTTTTGTTTATTTACCGGAATCAAATACAACCTAGTGTGAAACACGTATAACTAACTTTTTATACGTGTTACACACTACTGATAAGGATTAATTATATTTTTTGTAAAATATTTAAGATTATGTTGTATATATAAACGTTTCGATGAAAAAAAATCTTGGGTAATGAGCTTAATTATATATCAAGTTAATACTTTAAAATGTTATTATATAGTTAAAAATAGTTATTAATGCTGTGACGAGAGTGAAGAGGTAAATAGGCGATAAAAAAAGACCAAAAGATTACAGAATTGTTGAGTGTATATGTAAAGAATAACATTGAAATATAGTGTTATTATAATATAGTTATATTATAAAAAAGTTAATTATTGATAACAAAAAGAATAGCACTAATCAGAAAATAAAGAAGAGTATATTCAGACAGGGTACATAAATCACCTGTCAACCTTTAAAAAGAAAAGATGAAATAGATAAAAAATCAGTTTTGAAAACTCAAAATTCGTTTTCGACTGCTTCAATCTGCTTCAGTTTCTCTCTATACCTCTCTTACGTAGGGGTATGGCGTTATACAAAAGGTCCCTCTGGACGTTCAACGTCCATTCTATTGTGAACAAAAAAGCTGGATACTGCTACATCTGGGACGAAACAACAGCCCGTAGTGGAGGCAAAGAGATAGCTGCCCGCGTACTCACATTTTTTTAACTTCTACCTCATGACAGGGGAAACCAATCTGTCCAGTGATTTTTGTGGAAGGCAGACACAAAACATCTTCTTCACTATATGTGTATTGTATGGATGAAACAGGATTTTAAAACCCTAAACGCTTTACAAGTAATTAATCATAAGTCCCTAATTCCAGATAATACACGTATGAATGCTTCAACTGGAAAAGCCAAACACCGTTAGCTATGGAAACATACTAGGTAAATCCTAAGTCAAGATTTAATGAGACATTTAGAGGTCCTCTAATTTACTAATCCTTGAGCCCAAATAACCAGGTTTGAAAAATGGTTTGTTTGAGTGTGAACAGCCTAGCTCAAAAAATAAATAAAACTGAAATTGCATATTTAAAGTGGGTATATACCTTGGATGTCATTTTTTTTTTTTTTTTTATATATTCTCCACTCAAGTTGAGTGTTTGCGGCTTTAGCGCACTTGCTCAGCCTCCACTGGCTCATTACCAGTGATGCGGCGAGAGGGATGCGCTGGGATCTCTTGAGCTCTGCTCTACCCCTCACACGTGGGGGATAGAGTGGGCTCAGGGATCCTCAGGTCAATTCTGTAAATATTGTATATATTATTTTATCATTATTTTATTTTATTTATTTATTTTTCATAGTCTGAGTCTGATTATGTACATCTTGTCTATTCTTTTGTTTGTATATATTTTAAGAGAGTTTTTTTATTTCATTTTTTTATTTATTTTTTTTTATTTTCATTTTTTTTTACTTATTTTTTTATTTTAGTATGTATGAGATCATTCATCAATATTACCTATTGCCCACAACTGTGTGGCAGATTGTAATATCTATCAATAAATAAATCTATCAAAAAAAAAAAAATTTTTTTTGATAAAATCGACTGATCTTAAGTGTCACTTTATATAATCGATTTTTCACGTGTTTTTTTTTCATTTTCTCAACGACTAAAACCATTTTGATTAAACTCAGTATACTGATGCACAATTAAGTGAGCTTTAGTATGAGATAGGTTTTATTCTCATTGTAATAGTATAACAGGGCTTAATTGCTAATTATTTTTTTAAAATTTATTTATTGATATTTACAACTGTATAAAAAATACAAGTAAATTTGATCATAATAGTATAATGATATGATACAGCATGTAGAGAAACTACCCAGTAGTAGAAGTCTAAAAACAATTTACAATATAAGGTCACGAGGCCATCTTCTTTTCAGACGCCTCGGAGGATTGCCAGGAATGGAAGAGGAAGCAAGGTTAGAAACTAGTGGGTTTGGGTGGTTAGGGAGTTTATTATGGAAGGAATAATATCGGGTTCGGGCTAGATCGGTTACATAAGGAACATTTAGCTGAATTTTTAAGAAATCTTTTTGTAAACTATCTATAATTATGTTTATTTAAAAAATATATATATTTTTTATTGTTAGCAATAAATAATATACAATGTACAAATATTGACTATAAAAGAATTTAATAATTAAAAGAGAAAAATGCTGAATTTTAAACCGTAGTTTACATACTGGAAAATTATAGACAGACAAGCGTGTGCGATCTCTCCCGATCGCAATTATATTTACTTATCTCTGTATATACATACATGTCTGTAATATTTTTTTCACGCTTGTTTAGAGATTAGAAAACATTTATGCATCAAAGATTACATTTTTTTTAATGAAATGAATTTTTAAAAAATATCCCATTATTCCAGAAAATTTATGCACCGCGCATACAATTTTGAACTTTTTTTTCACTAGGTACGACCTTCTGCCTAAAAGTAACCAAAGTGCCAAAACTAAAAATTCATTTTTTTATAAAAGTAATCCTGGTACCTTTGAAAAATTAACTGAACTTAAATTTGCACTTAAAGATCTTAAGAATTTTGAAACAGCCACCTTTAGTTATAATAATAAAATAAACACTTATATCAGTAATGTGTATCTCATTTTCAATAAAATAGACTTCGTTATATTTTGTCAAGCTGTTACACTCCTAGCAGGAACAATGTTGATATTCGTTATTTGCACCCGAAAACAAGATTTTTTTACAGCGAAAAAAAAATTTGTTGTTTGAAATTTTCACATTCCAGGATTGTGAGCAAAATTATGTGATGCGCACACCACACCAGATTATTACTTTAGCCCTGATGAGGAGCTACAGTGTGGATCGAAACTTTGGCCAATAATAAATAGTTACAACTACTTTTTATAAAAATATCTTTACCGCATCGCAGACCATCTCAATTCATATAGGGCCAGTCATCTATTTATAATATATTTGTACTTTTTTTTTTTTTTTTTTTTTTTTAAAGTTCTTGAATAAAATGGCTTTTACTTGTATCAATTCTTAGTACAATAAGTAAATAGTGGAGAGGTTTGACGATATAGCGCAAGCGCAAGCACAAGCACAAGTTTGTGGAGTGAGCCATAATGAAGTGCTAACTAAGCCAGTTAAGCTGGTGGTGCTTGAGCAATAATGGCAATATGATTACCCTTCGTCCGCCATTTCCTTAACCGCCTAATCACTTCAACTGTCGACCGGGGCCGTCAACTATCTCTTCAATAATATCTCACTTATTATGAGTAATATTATAATTATTAATTTTTATATTATAGCAATTTTATTTTAAGCATTTTGAAAACCTTAGAAGAAGTAAAAAAAATCAGGTACGGGCATCACTAAACTTTCCTTTACCTCCTTGAGATGAAGTCAATCCTTGAACATTTAAAAAAAATACATTTCTTTATCCTCCAGGATTACAATCCCTTCATTATATATTCCTTAAGGTAAGCGAATGTAAAATATGACTTGAAAACGATTATCAGCTAATTGTACGATCTTATAATAAAACCGTGATTCAACAAAAGATGAAAAAGCCGTTAAATGAGGAATGAGATCCGAAGAGATCGATCGCTTTCGGCTATTCCCGATATCCCAGGAAGTTGAATGCGGTTCATGGAAATCGTTTACTCCTTCATTTATTAATCAAATCTTTTCATAGTTCATATTTATGTATTTTGTTAGTAATAACAATGAGATATGGTTGATCATTTCGTATTAACAAAATTGAAGTTTTTGTTTTTTCGAAATTCGGCATTTAAGTCTTGTCACCCTCGACGAGCCCAGGCTGCTGCAGGGCATTCTGTTATAAATTCTATATTTATCAATTCTATTATTCAAATTACTTCTATTTTATTTTTTTTCTCTTCATTCTTTTTTTAAATTAACTTGCTTTTTCTTTACCTATTAGTAGGCAATTGTTTGTTTTTTTTAGATCTACGAATGTCGTTTTTTTTTTTGTTATTAACTTTAGTTTTCTCTTTTATTAAGAATTATAATTTTTCTTAATTTTTATTCTTTAATTGAAACGGTGTATATAGTTAGTGGTGTCTTTTGTACGAGACTATACCCCCCCCCCCATAATTAATTGTTAAAAAATATAAATATAGCTGTTATATCAGCCATGTAAGGCCCACCAGACCGATTTGGTATTATACAAATAAAATAAAAATAAGCCCTACCATACTATTTCAAAGAGAATAACATTTGTAGGTAATTGAAATCACTGAAATGAATAGGGTATTGAAAATCCCTTTATAGCACATTGACTGCCTTAAACATTCAATTTCAGTTTCGTGTAATTTTTTGTTTTTGAAGTAGGTTGTTAACACACACACTAATCTGAGTATTAGGGGTAGAAAACTCTGAAAATCAGAAAAATTAAAAAAAAATATTGATTTCGTCTTAAATTTTGGCAAGAAATGATTAGTTCATAATAAAAAATTATCAGTTGATTATGCGTTTAAAATTAATTTTAAATTACACATTTCCCACGGAGCGTAAAATAAAATCCAATGAATTCCTCTTCCATTTTTGCTACGTATATATAGTAAAATATCATACCTAAAGAAGAAAAAAAAATTAAACAAATTTTTCTTGAGTCCTTCTAAACACACCGATAAATTAGCAACATGAGCTTCTAACAAAGTGGGAAACTCAGAGAGGCTGTAACGTTTGAGGGCATTCCGGACCTGAGTCTAATTGGGCCTTCATGGTAGTCCAAGTCTATTGGATTAGGTCTCTGGCAATTGATAAGAGTGTTTTTCCATTCCAACCGAGGAGCTGTAGAACGGCTCACGACAAGCCATGTATAATAAAATCGTGCCCAATTTGCTCAACCGGAAAGGGACAAAGAATTGTTCCGGGAAGTTTCGGCATGCTCTCGTCGTGCCGGGTAAAGTACGGTATTGTGACTAACTTTCTGCACGAAACACCGTCACCTACAACAGTTCGACGAAGAACTGAACAAACAAGAAGTTGAATACGCACTTCCTTATCCACTGGTATTGTTAGCAACTGGGACTTTTGATTGGCTGGTAAAAAGTTTATCACACGCGCGACAGAAGTAGAAATAAAATAAAAACACATAAGTGAGTTGAAATATAGTGAAGAGTTCATCAGGGTATTATTCTAGTAATATATGTAACCAATATTGTAGTAATATATGTAACCTATCTCACAATTTTTCGCTACAAAATTAAAAACAATCAAATTTTCTCTCTAAAAGAGACTAATTACATTTCGTCCGGGAGTTGGAATTCAAAACATTGACTTACAAAACTCAATCTAAAGTTAATTTAAGAGTAAATTGAAACCAATTATTTTTTTTCATTTGGACCTTTATGTATCAAAAATGTAGAAAAATAATTTTAAAAATCGTACACATATAATCATAATCGTACAATCACATTGTGAGTGGGGCCTTGAAAGCCACCACCTCTGATTTGATGAATGTATTTAGAAATATAAAAAAATAAAATTATATTAAATTACATTGGAAATTTATATTCTTGAAAGATACATTTACTTTTATAAGTGAATGGTCTCTAAAAATACATATCAAAATAAAAATAAAATATCAAACTAAAAAAAAATCAATGTTTTAAGCCTTACTCACTATGCTCAGCAAAAAAATTGGAGCAGTGGGCGCATCGCATGAGATTAAAAAAAAAACAGAAAAATCTAAGACGAGAAAGGAGAAAATATTTAAACACAATATTAATTTGTTTTGTTTTTCTATTGGTAAGGTACAATGCTACTATATCAAAGGATCTGGGTTCCAATCCGGCTGGGCGTATAATTATTTTCTGTTACAATGTAGCCTTTAGTCATCCCTGTGGGCCTTGTAGCCCTCTTGGGGTCCATTCAGCCTCATAAAGTGGATAACCTTTATTGGGTAAAAATCTGGTGGTCGAGCGTGATTCTGACCAAATAAACCTCCTTGCACAACCGTTGCTATAGTAACAGTACTTGCTTACAAAGTGGTGTACCCATAACCCTTCATGGGTTGTAGTGGTACAGATTTAATTTTAACAATAAAACACGTATTTAGGGTTCTTGAGGTGGAAATAACGAATGAAAAAAATACTAATGTATAAATAAATATAAATAAGTCGTAAACATACGATTGCAATCGAGCACTCTAGGTTTTTTTTCCAATTGAAGCCTGTCTATATTTGTCCTTTATTATCTTTTAGTTATACATCAAATTCTGTAGTAGTTCGTATTTATTCATTGTTCATTATTACTAACAATATAAATAGATTATTCTTTTTAAATAAATACAATTAAAGATATTTTTTAGGACGATTTTTTTTTAATTCGGTATTTAAGGCCTGATAATTTCGTTGAAAAACCCCTGTTTTGTAATCAAAATCACTTGATTTCTCATCGATTAACCGAATTATATCCAAATTATTTGAGCCATATTAGAGAAAATTGGAAAAATGTATAGAATCAATTCTATAAAGTGACACTTCCGGTCGATGGATTTTAGTGAAGAAGTTACTGTCACATACCAGACATATATCCGCTTTCAATTTTTAATTTTAGTTTCTTACGACTTTTCGTTTTTGAGCTATAATATTCACAGACACACAGACCATTATGTGAGACAAAATTTGGACGAGAAATATGTTTGTGCAATCACCCATTTTTTATAAAAGAAAACTTGAAATATCTTTTATCCAAGTTAGGCTAATCGTACTATATTTCATAGAATATTTGTTGGAAAATAGTTTTAAACCCTCTAATATTGAGGTAAAGTTCTTGTACTTGATATGATCAAGTTTGATTCAATGCCGTAACTGTAAACTGTACCAATCGAACGGATTCAACGTGTTCGTAGCTTCAATTTTATTACATGTACTTACCACTGTAATATTATTGGAAAGCTGAAACGTAATAAAAATTATTAAATTATGCAAACCTGAATTTTCACCACTCTACAAACTTTATGCTGAGCAATCATAAAGAGATTACTAAAAAAACTTAATTAGAGCTCATGCGTAGTGTATTTGTTTTGTTGTTTTTTTTCTTGAAAAATTTGAGTGTTAACCAAAAATTGTCTTGATAGATATTTGCGAGTCTAGGAGTCTATGTTTAGTGATTACTAATCTAGTAAAAGATTTTCTCTCTCTTTTTTTTAGTATTTTCTACTAATAATTATCACAGTTTGTATAAATTATTCAGGACTACACAATAATATCTTTAATTTTAAAAGTGAAGAGTGTTCCCATTCAAGTCAGGTCAGAAAAGCTCTGTGATGTGAAGCTCTACCTGAGCCTAAATGTGGACAATATACTAAGCAACGACTATTGAACCAAGTCCCTTTCAAGTCCCTCTGTAATGTCCCCGAAGGCCTAGCAAAGCGCCTATCCATCCTATTCGCTCTGGAAATTAAATATAAAGTAGGCTGGGGTAAAATTGAACTAGAATGTCATAATATTATTTATATGTCATTAAATCGCTTCGGCCAATTATATAATTATTTATAACACAGTAATTCGTAATCCCAAAATTATAAGACCCACTAATATGGTATAACTTCAAAATACAACCTAATTACGACCATCATTTCATTTTTTTTTTTTAATTGTAGTGTAATGACTTTATGATGGTATATTATTGATCATCCGCTAAATCAAAGAAAAGTTAAGAGTACAATATATAAACACAACTAATCGATTTTTTTTTGTTAATTTTTTAACACACAGAAGTTGCATTTCGGATTTTTAACTTATAAAATTATATTATAGTAGTTGTTTAAGAAAAGATAAATAAAAATAATTATCTTTTGTACTCTCTTAAACTGTAATAATGAGAATTATTTTAAATAAACAAGCATAATATAAGTACAAATATTATTTGGTTTCCATAACTATTTACATGCTACTACGCCAAGTAAACTACACTAGAACGATATTTTAAATAATAATTTGTATATATAATTAATTAAATAACCAATATGTGATTATATAAACATTAATTTAAAGAAATATATTTCACATACAATTCATATGTAATTAGTAAGAACTGTATCTTATGAGATGTTAATTAAAAATGTTTGCGCATCACAAAACTTTCACCTACCAACCTACCATGAGATGAAATTAGTATTAGATATCTTAAAACAACTATTTCTTAATTATTCAGGATAGAATTATGTATCTTATATGAATAGACAAGTGAAAGTAAAATCTGACAATTGACATAAAAGTAAAATAGTAAAATTCATTCATATTTATATTTATCTATTGTTTATTACTGCCAACAATGAGAGATGGTTATTCTTACAAATAAAATAAGTACATATAAATTCGGTATTTAAATCCAAAATAATTTTTTTGGGGGCTTATTATATTTTTTAATTTAATTTTTTTTTATTTTTCTGTTATTAAAAATTCATGTTTTAGGGCTTATCGAGGTGGAAATAAAGAAAATCAACTTTGATCCTGCCAATAAGATAGCAGTTTAATAGATGATGATAATGCCGTTACGCGATTGGAAGAAAGCGGTCCGTCCCGACTTTTTCCGATTCGAACTCTGGTCTGTCTCTATTTTTACTTTTTTTCTCCTTAAGTTATTCATCAAATTCTTTAATATTTTGTATTTATCCATTTTGTATTACTAATAATAATTAGAACTGGTTATTTATTTTAAATAAACAACATTGAGGGTACTTTAGAAGAGTATTTGTTTGAAAATTTAGCATTTAAACCCTTTTAAACTATTTCAGTGTGTAAAAAACTCTTGCTGATACTGAAAATGATTTAGTTTCACATTGATATACTGATTTTAATCAAAACCTTTAGAGCCGGTCTTGATAAAATCGATTAGAAACAGTGTTACTTCTAGTCGGTTGATTTCATTGAAAGCATTTCTGTTACATCTCAGCCGTTCACATGCTCTAAATTCTAAATGCTCACGGTTATATTTCTTGTTTTTGAGCATGGCTGGACAAACACAAATACATGATTTTGCATGACTTGGTTATTTGGACTTCAACAGGGGACCTAAAAACGTTAATTTCCGTCAAAAATTCGAATTTTAATCTCAATACTTCCTCTGACTATACATGTATCGGTAAGTAAAAAATATGATACGAATATAGATACCATAAATACAAAGAATATGTATTTTTTTAATTATATAAAGTACAATAATAATATATAATAGCAATATAAACATTATTATCTACCTATTTTAAAACGTTTTTGAGATCAGATATTTTTCATTCCCATAACGTACTTACGAGTAATTCCAGTGAAAATATCTATGAAGTAGCAAACATGAAGTTTCCTCTTAAAGCGATGCTAATATATATTTATAACAAAGTGAAAAGCCATCAGAAGACTTTTCAAATTATGCATTTCCCCCGGAGCGTAGTACACTAGAAAGTTTTCCTACAGCACAAGCTCAGTTTAATTATTGATAAAATCTAATGAAATCCTCTTCCATTTTTGCCGCCAAGCAACTTTTAGGTCTTCTTTAATCGAGTTCAATCTTCTTTATACCCGAGTACTTAATTTTAACTTCAAGCGATTCATTGAATTGATGTATCTGTGTAGTGAAGACCCACAAATTTATAACGAGGACATCAAACACGTGACGATGTCGTCTCTCTTATGACAAACATAATTTAAAATGACATGTTAATACGAAATATATTAATAAATAATATATTACATCATTTATTTATTGATGGATGATGATAAAAACTTCCACATTCAGGAGCAATGAGTTCAAAGTGTTCATTATCTACATCAACATGACAAAACAACGTTAAAAAAATATGTATAATAAATAAAATAGAAATAGAATAATAATTTATGAAAAAAAAAGATTATATGCTATGGGGGATGGTCTATGTGTGTATTTGCGTGTATGTGAATAGCACAGTTTTATTTATTTATTTCATATCACAACCCTGGAAGAATGGTGTCGAAATTGGAGGATCAAAATAAATCCTAACAAATCCCATCAAATCACCTTTACCCTCCGTCGTAAACCTACTGACTGCCCTACAGTATCCTTTAATAATGTTGCTCTTACTCCTATAGTGCAGATCCGCTACCTTGGACTACATCTGGACAGAAGAGTAACCTGGAATCCTCACACAAGACAGAAAAAAACAGGAAACTGCACGGCAATTTCATCCTCTTCCCTTTCCTGACAACAAACCGATATTAGCAAAGCTTCAAATTTTACGTGATTACAGTTAATGAAGACAGGAAACTGCTCGTCGATTTCGTCTATTACAGCACTTACTAGACAAACGGTCTAAATTTCTAATTCATTATAAAAGACTGATCTACACAACTATAATAAGGCCTAACTAGACTTACGGACTTGAGCTTTGGGGCTCCACTAACCTTCAAATTCCTCTCGTATCCAATCCAAAATCCTTAATTTCCATACTTTTTTGTCACAAACAAAGGACCATATGTGACCGATCTAGCCCGAACCACACATCCACCTTCCTTTATGAACTCCCTCACTACCAAAACCCTCTAGTTTCTAACCTTGCTTCTTCTATTCCTGACAATGCTCCGAGGTGCCTCCATTTTGATCTTACATCAAATTTACTAGATGTAGTTTTACGTAAATACATTCGTAAATAGCAATAATTAAATTTAAAAAAGAAAGTATTTATTTCTTACAATTCATAGAAGAGAATAATTATTACAATCTGTCACAAATTAAGGACATTAATTATTAGTGTTAAAATACACATTCATACAATATTTATAAAATAGAAGAAAAAAATGTAAATAATAATAATAATAATAATGATATATATAAATAAAAGATAATACTATCTTGATTTATACAAATAAAAATAAAGAATCTATATTAAGAATATGACAAAATAAAACTTATCACATAATAAAAATAAAATAATGCATGCACATGATGAAGAAAATTAAATTTATGTAGCGATAAAATAACAAACACATTCGCACCTATTAGGCATAGTTTAGAAACAAAAAGTTGTCATAAGCTCAGATACCACATTTTTAGATTTTATATGCCTTATTTATATAATGTCCTATATTTTATATGTGCTGTTTTATATCATCGGTTTTACACATTTTATGAAAAACGATCCGTAAAATTAAGTTAGAGAGAGCATAAATATAGGATTTTCAAATCTAACTTTGATTTTGTTTATTTGAAATATTTATCTCTTTCTGATAGCAACTGGAAATCATGGAACATCAACTAAAAAAGAAAAGAAATATTTTCTGGATTTTTTTTTCAGAAACATGCAACCAATTAATATGCAAATAAATTGCACAGCACCGGCCTACCACAGCATAAAATTGAACCATGAATTCAACTTTGAAAACCATAAAATAATAGATACAGTACAAAACACAAAAAGCAGATTTACATATAACAAAAACAAGACACAGTAAACTACAAAATTGACACTAAACACTTAAATACACATTACACCGACATTATAAATAGAATCAATATATAAACATAAAAATCATAAGAAATAAATGGGTTCACAACAGTCAAGTCACAAAAAAAGTTTAATTTAAAATACAAATAGACAAGGTGGGATATATAAATTTGGAGGTAACCAAACAGCACACTGGACATGAGAAAGGTCCAAAGAGGTAGTAACAAATATAGAGTGATGGCTGTGCTAAAAAGAAGAATGCACCAATAAGGAATGATAAAAAAGTGAAAAGCGATTCTTTTTTCCAAGCAATGTAGATATGACATGGTTTTCTTTGTGAAATTCAAATTTTTTACTGATTATGAGGTAAATATTATTGTATGAATTATAATACACATGGATGAGAATTGTTATTATAGTGGTTTATTATTGTTTGTAGGTTAATAAAGTATTAGAATATGGGACAATAGTCCCTAAACGTTGTGCAACAATATGTTAATTTTCAAATTACATTCAAATTGGAAGTTTTTTAACCTCAAAATGTTCCAACTCGTGAAAGTTTTGTAACGCGTGACGTACATAAATTGTTTATTTTCTTTGTAAATATTAACATATTGCTCGGTTTTTAAATTTATAAATAATTATCAAGAACAACATAATAAAAACGAGTTCATATTTAAATTATTGTTGTAGGATATTTTTTTTTCTAAATAAATTTTTGATATAACACTCAAAAATATGAGATTCAATTTCCAGTAACCGTTAGCTATGAAGGTTTTTATCCATATGAAAGAATCTGTCTTGACCCATGATAAAACGGAAGAGGAGAGAAGGATTCGTGCAGTTTAGAATTAGGCAGAGAGGTGGGAAGGTTATCGCAGAGGTAATTCACTTTGAAAGCACATATTGCAGAGATAGGATCTGACTTCCCAAGTCCGTATCACTCCTCACACCTCTTCCTATATATCCACCCGGAGAATGGATCTCACGATTGTCGAATGCTAATGAACATCAAGGAACCAGAGCTCTCCCTCCTGCTAAAACGCCCTTTCAAAACAATAAATACAATTCACACCTCATGGGAAAGCAATAAATATCTGTATGAAATACTCCGTAATTCATAAAAATCACCCAAATCAACTGAAATTAAACAAATAAAATACAAAATAAATCTATCTAGGAGGTTATTAAAAAAATGTGGTGCGTGCATCATACAACTTCTATATGGCATCCTATTTTGATTTGGAATTAATCCTTGTTAGTTCTTAAACAGTAACTTCTTTATTATTCAGGATACTTCCTACACTACTTCCAGTTTTAGTTACAGTAACACACAATTATGGCAATGTTTAATGTCATAGTTGTTATGGCAATAGTCCAGGAACTATGACGTAATTGTCATAACAACAATGGAAACACAAAAACATTTATTTTCACCCATAGTAACTTCTAAGATTCTTTTATATTTTATAGTTTCTTACTGCTAACAATCGGTTAATTATTTAGGATAAAAAAAATTAAAGATCCCTTTGAAAGTTCAGCAATCTCTGTGAGACTATTTCAATGAGCATAAAACTTAGCTGATCTTAATTATCATTCAATTGTACTTAGAGCTGATGAGTTTATTCAAAATCGTTCGAGCCATTCTCGGGAATATGACAGGAAGTTTGAGAATTAGTGATATCATGAAAATCACTATAAAACACTACCAATAAATTCATTTTAGCGAAAAGTTGATGTCAAATCCTTGGTGTTTATCCAAAATAATAACATCAATTTCAGGTTAGATATAATATAACCAGTGAGATGGTAAGAGGGATGCGTTGGGATCTCAAAGAACCCTACTCTACTCACACTTGTGAAATAGAGTGGGCGTGGGGATATTCAGGTCGATAGTATAAATGTGACTCATGATTATTATTATTTTTATAATAATTTATTTCATCATGTACATAGTTTGATTATTTTCATTTTATTTACCATTCTGTTCATACATATTTAGAGAGATATTTTATTTATTTTTATGTAATTTTGTTTTATTTATTTATCTATTTTTGTTAATTTTAGTATGAATATGATAACTTATTGCCCAACAACATTGTGCCAGATTGTAATATTTATCAAATCAAGTTTAGATTATATATATATATATATATATATATTAAGATGTCTTTTGTCAAATGATAGATACCATTTACTATGCATTAGTTAAAACTTTTTTTTTTTTCATGTAGTAATATAATGTGACTATTGTAAATATACTAAATTTGAATTAATTGCACTACTTATTATGTTTTTAGTTCCTATTTGAAAACAATCTATTCCAAAAAAAAAAAAAGTTACATTCTATTAGAGAGAAGAAATAAAAGTTGGCAGATAAGAAAATCGTTTGTTGTTATTCGATGGCCGAATGGAAGGGCATTCTCGATTCTAGTCGCCACTGTTTTTTGCCAGCTCACTTAAGCAGTAACGGGGAACAACGGTTGAGAACAAACTTTGTCAGGAACTTCCAGCTTCGATCGTGTGTGGTATTGGCTCTTCTGGGTAAACTCTCTTCATCGTCGAACCAAAGCCATACAGCATCATCATGAGCTCGTTTATATACTCTTAAAGCTTTCATTGGTATATTTTATATCAACTACATGGTCAACACGATCCGAAAACAATGATAAAATAATTAATTACTTCCAATGATGTATAAAAATTTTAACTTAACATAGTAATAAATTCTACAATATTATCGATTAACATCTGAATCATTATTGTAAATGGGCAGGAATAATTTAACTGGACTACCAAGAAACAGGAATCCAACACTACTTACTTCCACCATTCTATACATTAAAATGAGGTAACATTGTGCCAGATTAATAGGGTTTTTGTATTATGAAAATAAAAAAAGGCAGGAACCAGAAAGAAAGAAGATAAATTTAAGAAAAAAAGTCACCCCATTAATACAACATGGCGTCACAACATTAATGTCAGCATTGCATAATAATAGAGATGACGAAGACCAAATTCATAGTAATTATTCAAAAACAAATAACAGATAAACAGGTCTAAGGTTTTACAAAATTAGTTACATATCAGATTTACAAAAAACATAAATACAAAAATAATAACGGAATGTGATCACAAAACTAAGAAAATAGAAACGTATAATGATAATACGAAGGACGAGAGAGATTAATATAATTTAGTTGCAGGAATATACAATATAAGCCAACTTGTTTCTACTTTATTTGATTTGAAAATATTTCAGAATGATTTTATTTAGTACCATGATACAGCCGTAAATTCTACTATCGTACTAGTAGATCCGACTATCGTACAAGTAGGTCTTACTATCGTACTAGTAGATTCTACTATCATTGCTCTGATTTAAGTCATTTTTTAATGTCATTTTATCAAATTACATCCTCTACTTTCACTTAATCATACCCAAACCATTCTTAGACAAAATTATTTCAAAAACGGCCTGTCCAATTTGGCCAAAGTTACTGGAAGTTGTTAATATAGTATAATATTGGTAAAATAGTTTACAAATGGTCTAGTAACTATAAAATAATTTCATCATATTATTTTTAAAATTATTATACTATAATGAAAGCTAATTATTTCAATAAACAATTAAAAGATTAGTTTTTCTACTCTAGAATTTGTTTTTCCTTATGTACCCGATAAGATATGGTTTTGTTATTTATTTGTAATACCAAGATCAATACAAATACAAACATACTAAAAACTTTGATGTTTATTCATTATAAATTGAGTTATTCATTACTTTGTTCTGTAATTATCATCAAATTAATTATTGTTCCTTGTTGGGAAATGCTTTTAGAACGCTAAAAAAATATATGTTATAGTATTAATATTCTGGAGCGAAATCGCTCACTGTAAGGCACTGTGCTACTAATAACTACGGTTCTAATCCGGCAGAAACATTATTTATTCTCTTATTATAGCCGTGAGCGAAGCCTTTGGATTCGGGAGCCATCCAGGGTCCACTCAGTAAGTGAGTCCTCTTGTAAAGTGAGTAACCTTAATTGGAGAAAAATTTGATGGTCTAGCGATCATCACATCACCTCCTTGCTCAACCGTTGGTCTAGTATACTTCCATACTAAGTACTGGACCCTTGACCATTCATGGGCTGTAGTGGTTCAGATTTTTTTTTTATTTAAAAAAAAATTATTAACAATTTATTTATTACAATAAGTCTTTATTGCCCTTCTCTAAACGAAATGAGTGAATTCTTATACAGTACAAAACCTGTCTGATTAAAATAGTTTTTACAAAAATTTTGCATAGATGAAGTATCAAACGATTTGTATAATATGAATTTCAACTCGTTTTGCGAGAAGAACTAATTGCGAAATCGACTGAGGGTGGAACGGGGATTTGATTAGAGAAAGATCAAATTGCAGTAAGGTTTCCTGACAATAAAATAGAATGAAATTGGGAAACAGAGGGGAAGGGGGCAAAGGAGCAGTTAATGAAGGAACTGACAGAACCGATCAAACGGCTCTTTTGTCGAACGAAATATGACTCCCGCAACACTTCAGATAAAAATATTTCGTGAGCCCTGACATTTTCTTTTCTCAAGGCACACCCGGAATCTAGAGCCTATTCTTCAACAACCTCGCCGTTGGGATACTTAAATATTATCTTTCTCAGCATTTTTTCTTGAAATTTGAGTATCTGAGAAATATAATTTCCTTATTTTATAGATTCAAAGGGTCCTTATTCCTTACTTAATGAATTCCACACAGCAAAGTCATTAGAAAGGGAAAAAATTTTAAACAAGTATTACAAAAACAGAATTATCTTCAGGAAGCTTCACGCCCTCAAGCATGCTTGAAACTGGAGCTTCCCAATATTCTTTTTTTTTTTTAAATTAGAGCATTAAAAATACTACTTAAAAGCCTCCACGATATTTTCTCTAAAGATAGCAAATAGTGATCAATCATGCTTGAAGATGTGATGCTTTCTTAATCAAGCTCAATTAATTAATTATATGACTGTTGAGAAACAGTAAAAAATTTTGTTTTTAGGCATCAAAATAATAATAATAATAAAATATATAAATTTCTAAATTTATTTCCACATCATTCAAAAATATTGCAGTTTATACTGAATTGTATTGTAGTCATTTGAAAAATAATTAAATTGCTGAAATAACGAAAAAATAACAATCGAAATTGCACCATTGTTAGCAAAGATACAGGGTGTTAGGCTTCATGAATCAAATTAATGATTCTCATGAGAATCATGCATTTTTTATTTTGTGCTAAAAGACAATTGTAATCAATAAGTAAACGATAATCACATTTTAATATCGAAATCGTTTTCAAAGGCTTGTATCCGACAAACCAATAGGTATTTTTTTAATGTTTTGCATTACATCTTACAATAAAACTGATACATGGTGCTACTTTTAGAAATAAGATATCTTTAGGTAATATGTACTTATTATTATTTATTTCCTGATTTTATTGCAATTCGTGCCATTCCATAAGCTCCTGGCCACGATCTTATCACATCACACATTCTGAAACAGCTCCCTCGTAAAACCATTCTATTCCTTACCTATATGTATAATGTTACACTCCGATCCAACTATTTCCCTGACCCTTGGAAAATGTCTATAATAAAAATGTTTCCCAAACCCTTCAAGCGACTTGAATATCCATCTTCCTACCTTCCTATTTCACTCCTGGCCATTATGGGCAAAATCCTAGAAAAACTCTTATTAAAACGCCTCTATCCAATCCTTGACTCATATCATGTTATTCCTGACCACCAGTTTGGATTTAGAACATCTCATTCTACCATACAACAGAGTCATCGAGTGGTTGATGTCATATCTTACACATTGGAGCGCGGTATGTACTGCACGGGAGTCTTCCTCGATGTTGAACAAGCTTATGATTGAGTCTGGCATCCAGGTCTGCTCTATAAACTTCGTCAATTCCTACCCCCAACATATTTCCTTATAATCCGCTCCTACCTCACTGATAGAACCTTTAAAGTAAATTATAGCCTAGCCTACTCATCTCTCTTTTCTCAGCCCGTCGGTGTTCCTCAAGGTAGTATCTTAGGTCCCATTCTTTATACGGTTTATACAGCTGACATCCCAACCAACCCTAACACAGTCCTAACAACATACGCTGATGGCACATGTATACTGTCTGTAAACAACGACCCAACTAATGCATCACAAACACTACAGACACACATAACATCTATTGAAGAATGGTTTCAAAAATGGAGAATCAAAATAAATCCTGACAAATTCCACCAGATCACCTTTACTCTCCATCGTAAACCTCTACCCTCCTGTCCTACAGTATCCTTTCTAAATACTCCACTAACGCCTGTTGAACAGATTCGATACATAGGACTCCATCTTGACAAGAGACTTACTTGGAATCCACACACAAGACTCAAACGACAAGAAACTGCTCGTAGATTCCGATTGCTACAGCACTTACTTGACAAACGCTCTAAGCTTCCCATTCACTACAAAAAATTAGTATACACTACGATAATCAGACCAATTTGGACATATGGAATTGAGCTCTGGGTCTCCACCAAACCATCAAATTCCTCCCGCATTCAATCCTTACAATCCAAAATCCTACGTAAAATCCTTGATGCTCCTTATTACAAATAAACTCATTCACAAAGACCTTAACATCCCATTCGTTGCAGAATTGACCCAAAACAGATATGCGTGTTTTCATTCCAAACTCCTTGACCATCCTAACCCATTAATTCTTAATCTTTCATCCTTAACAATCCCTGATAATCCTCCGAGGCGTCTGAAAAGAAGATGGTCACGGGACCTTTTAATTTAAATTAATGTTTGAAGTACCACCGATGGGTGGTTCCTTCCCAATATTTTCAAGTGTATATGAAACATACAACATATTTACTTATTGTATTATGTTGTACAGTTGTAAATTAAATTAAATAAATAAATAAAAAAAAAAAATTTGTGCCATTCGGTGGCTCACTAATACTCCATTTGAATTATTCGCAGGAGCTAATATGATAGATATATTAGGAATCCACAAGTGCTACCCCGTAACTTAGTGAAAACAGTTGGTGCAGGTTTTTCAAGTTAGTACTAACTTCTGGTCAACATAGCAAAGAATTTTCGTCGTCATTATATTTCTAACAAATTTCAAAACGAATTGGTCAATGAGATACATTAAAATTTAGGATCTATTTTTGTCTTTTAAATTCTTGAATAAAAATTATTAATTTTCTCACACTAATTAAATGAACTAAACTTTGCAATAGTATAATATAGATATGATCCCTTTTTATTCATGAATATGTTTTAGGTGGGTTATGAATTTTTGGTGAGAACCCACGGATCTTAATAACTTAGAACGTGAAAATTAGTAATCGGTTGCCGTTCGCTCAAAAAAACTTTACATATTCAGAAACGGACGGTCTAAACATATTCAAGTATTTAATTTTTTCAATATTGTCAGCTCAAATTGTTCTTAACATTCTTGGAATATAACTGAATAATTACTTTGAACATTACTGGGTTAATGTAAAAGAGCAGAATCTGTATAATTAGGCTAGAAAATAAGAAAACAACATGTAATAAATGTCCCAACCATGGCGCTGTGGAAGCTAATCTTAGAATAAGGCTTACTCCGTGACTAATTCGCACGCTTCCTCAGAAACGGTTCATTTCCAATAGGAATACCGTTGTAAAGAGCATTCTTGGCAGGAAAATACTCTTTAATTCTATATTAGGAACCCTAAAAATGTGATTTTATATTCTATAGCAAATAAAAATAAAAATATTTTGTTCAAAATTTTCTCCCTATCTCGTCTTATATATTTTTTCAGAAATACTGACAATAGTTATATTTTGATTAAATTCATATAAGCATATCAAATTCATTTTAATTTAATTAAGATGTAATCCTGATTTAAATGAACTGGAAGGGCTTAAATACCGAATACCTCCCTCTAAAGTATCTTTGTTTTTCTTTATTTAGAATATTTAACCATTTTTCATTGTTTTTAGTGATACGAAATAGATAAATGTGAACTATAAAAGAAATTGTTGCCTATTTGGAGAAGAAAATTATTTTTACACAGCCAGGTAGGATTAGCCAAGAGTGCTGTTGCATTCTTTGCTGGAACAAGTTGATAATCGTTTTTCAAGAAATCCTTGAATACAAATTTTCATAGCAACAAAAAATAAAAATTTTAAGTAAATTTAATTTTGTAATTTAACAAAATATAACTACTCCTCATTGTTAATTAAAATAAACAAATGATCAATACAAAATATGAATAAATTTAATAATTATGGTTTTCACACAGTTGTGTTGATAATAGTTAGATTTTACTTTCGGTTACTACAATAATTATATATAATATATAGTAAGGGGATGTATTGCTAATCTGAATAACAAGGAAATATATTTTTTCAAACATACAAAGATTGATTTTATCTCAAAGTGGGATGGTGAGTGAAGTTGGTGCGTTATAGAACCTAGCGTAAATATCTAAAAAAAATATTTTCTTATAACTCTCAAGTTTGTAGTGCTTCCAATATTTATCGTTAGGCTGTATCTCAAAGGGCTTTATCCATTCCAAAGGTGGACATTAGGGTCAGATCATTTTCAGAGAAGAGAGGACAACAGGACTTGGCAGAGAAGACAACCCCTGCATCCATCAGCTATGAAGTCCAGGAGATTACCCGAGGGATGGTGACAGGCACAGAATGAGACAATCCAACTACAGGCAATCTAACTGGGAAACCCCTTCAACTTGTCTACCACAGATATGTCTCATCGATAAAAATTAATATTTCTTGTTCGTAAATCTGAAATTAAAGTGTGATTTATTAGAAATGGATTTAAATTCGATATATTAAGAGCGTTAAAACTTAAAATATTAATTTATCGTATAACTATATATGGCCTGATAATAAAAAGAAACGAAAACACTTAATAATTATAAAAATTAAATTGTAAACCTATATTGTAAATCCATATTGATCTATATCGTCTAAATTAAAATAGATTGATACCACTTGTTATTTCAATTTTTACTTTCACTTAATCTATATAAAATATGAAAAAAGTAGCATTGTGATCGTGAAAAAATTAGAACCCGAGTCTTCAACGATGTAACTAACCAAGTTTTATAATATCGTCGATCGTGCATAATTCAAAAGCCTCGTTCAAAGATTAATAGTTATCCGGAAGTGAAATAACACTTTTAAGGTGGGAATATGCCTAAGAAAAAAAAGATCAAACAAAATATATGATTATAGGCCGGAAAACCCACTCTAACGACATGATCTATGTGGATGGCAAATCGTTTTCGAAAGTAAACAGTTTAAAATTACTCGGCTCCACAATCATAAATGATCAACAAACAGAGATTTACCAGCGTATAACATGCGCGAACATAGCGTTCTTCGCTATGTCAAGAATACTGAAATCCCAAAAAATCTGAAACTAAGGGTGTGTAATGCAATGATATACGGCTGGAAGAGGTGGGTGTTAACAGGTTCCCTAGAAAGCAGAATCAAGAGATTTGAACGAAAAGTCTTCCGTATAATTACAGTAGCGATCTGGGAACAGAGCCTTAAGACATAGAGGAGAGGAGCTAACAGTGAACTGCTTGCAGAGACTGGTTAGTCAATATCTCATGATATGAGGGCAAGGAGGTTAACATGAGCGGGACATGAGGCTTGAAGTAATTCATCAGGACGCTTTTACACATCAATGAATGGGAGTATTGTTGGCAAGAGACCAGGTGGAAGGCTAAAAACCAGATGGGTAGACAGCATCAACAAAGATGCGAAAGAGCTGCATGCAGCAGAGTGGAAAGCAGTAGCCTAAGATAGGCAAGCGGGAAGAAGGCTGGAAATAAAATCTACCTAGGATGTTGGAACCTTTTACGTCAATGTACAATTGAGTAGTCTATAATATCAGCTAGGTTGGCATGGCTGAAAAGCTTAATTTTGAAATTTTCTACCTTTGAAATGGCATTATTATTTTGTTTAAGTGCCTATCTCTAATTTTTAGTACAAATAAAAAAAAAATTAAATTATAAAATAATATAATAATTAACTAAAGGAAATTAAAACACACTAACATAAATGACATATCAAACTTCAACACATTCTATACAAAGCATTAATGTTTAATCCTCAAGCCTCTCTCTCTCTCTCTGATAATAGGGACTGGATCCTCAATGAGAAAAGGAGGGATAATTAATCACTCGGAAGTCATTAATTTCGGAAATGCCTAAGTTGAACTAGGAGTAGAGAGCATTTAGCAATTTACGAAGAATTTGAATCTTAATTCATAGCCTTTGTGAGCTGTGAAAACAGGAGGGCATTTCCAATTCCAAATTAGTGAGGATAAAGTCTACACAGCCTGAGTTCATAATTAATCCCGTCATTAAGTAAATAAGATAAAAGAGCTGAATGGCTAGCAACTATCGAAAGCAGGTGTCGGATTGAATTGGACTCAATAAAGGAACCCCATTTCGAATATATGAATGGATGATTCATTTATAGTGATTGATTTATGGTAGTTTAATCAGAGGCTTCATCAATTTCAGAGGTTTTTTTGTAAAACTTGAATAGACTGAAACCAACGAATTGGTTAAAATTTATTTATTGTTGTAATATTTGTATTATACTCACTAATTTCAATAGCAGTCGAAAGATTTAAATATTTATAAAAAATAATTTTATAAAATGCAATCAATTTTTTTTTAGAACCATTTAACCTAATTAATGTTCATAATATTCACATAAATTTGTGTTCATTGTGTATAGCGAACGTTGATTGTTTGGATTGACATTGTATCATTTGATATTTAATATGCTTACTATTCTACTAAGTTCACTATTCAAAATAAAAAAAATATTCAATATACAATCTGGAATTAATTATTTATTATTTCAATGAAGATATTAAGTCTCGGAGTCAAGTTATTTAAAAAACCACTAATTAGATGCAATTTTCGTAATTATAATGGCAAAGGGACTAAGTATTCTTTTTATTTATTAATATTTACAACTTTATTTATATAAAAATAAATCTAGTAAATTTGATGCAAGATTATAATTGTATGATTCAGGCTTGTAGAGGAACTACCCATTGGTAGCACTGAAATAACATCCTACATCAGAAGGTCTCGAGACCATCTGTTTTTCAATTGCCTCGGAGGTTCTCAGGAATGGAAGAGGAAGCAAGGCTAGAGACTTGTGGGTTAGGTGGTTAGGGAGTTTATAATAGAGGAATTGAAGAAAAAAAATTTTTTTTAATATTTATTTATTGCTATATACTAGTGATTTGATGGTATTTGTTGGAATTTATCTTAATCCTTCAATTACGACACCAATTTTCGAGGGCTGTGATGTGGGATTGGAGATTTTGGGATACAATTAATGGGTTATTATTAACAGCGAGCACACATGTGTCATCGGCATACGTGGTGAGGATAGTGTTAGGATTGGTTGGAATGTCAGCTGTATAGACGGTGTAGAGGATGGGACCAAGGATACTACCTTGAGGAACACCAGCGGACTGAGAATAGAGAGATGAATAGGAACCATTGTGGTTTACTTGGAATCTTTCAATGAGAAAGGAACGAATGATGAGAAAGTATGTAGGAGGTAGGAATTTACGGAGTTTGTAAAGCAGTCCCGGGTGCCAGACTCGCGAAGAAAAATTAGAAGAAAAAAAAACAAGGAAACTAGGAGTAATGACTAATTAAATCCATTAAATCCATCTCAAGAGGGTTCATTTAATTATTGAAAGGAGAAGCAATGGGATTGTTTTTTTAACTATTAAGAATTATTTGAGCCAGCGTAATGCTCCAGACATTACCATATAGACGCTCAAGCATACCTGTGCAAAAAGAGTGAATATTTATGCTTCATTATGTATTGTCGTTTTACAAATTTTTAACACATGAGACCGAGCGACTCAACAATCCTAAATCCTCCGAACTGATAATTTAAAACTATATTCGGCTCGACAAATAAACCTGTTTATTTAAAAGAAAAACTTCTCACCTAAATTAAGTGCGTATTATGCAATAATAAAGAAATCAAATATGTTCAGTTACCTTAAATATGAGAACAAAATCTAAAGAGAAGAATACTGCCCATAGGAATAATTCGTATTAGTTTTGTACTAAAATTGGGTGAGAGTGAAATGGATTTTTTTTTTTAAATCTTAACTTTTTTCTAGAAGGCAGTCAGTATGCTTATTTCCGTTATGATTTTATCAATTAATTAGTGTATCAGCTAGTCATACCGGTGTGTGTGTGTGATTAATGTAATTTTAATCCGTTCAAACTAGTTATTTATATGAGAATATGTAAACCTGACATCGTTAGTAGTGTAAACAGTATAAATGGACGGGAAATTACAATAGCTAGGGGAAATGGGGTTTAAAATTCCAAAATTTAAGTGTTACAATAACAGACTTTATTCAAATAGCTTCCAGATATAAAATGTTCATAAGAAGCAAACCTCGCTGTTTTCAGAAATATTCTCTTGGAAGGGTAATGTTAGAGTTTAAGAACATACATCACAGTCGTTGAACTCAAATCCTAGTAGGATAGAACAAAAGTCTATTAGATCGTTGTAAAGACATATAAACAATTTTAATACCCTAAATTGGAAGTATGTATATTATTCGTTAACAAAACCTACTTCTATGATACAAAAATAACAATCGTGGTAGCAATCATATCCATGAAAGAGCTTAGATCATCAAAAAGTCAAAGTATAGTTCATAGCTTCTGAAACATTCTTACATAGCTAACCATATATTTAGTTATAATAATGTTTTTACATTATTTTTAATTCTCAAATATTTTTAAAAAAAAATACAAATACATATATCATTCACTCGTCATTCATAGGTATTTATTTACATTATTTTTATTATTTGTCATTAGGTAATAAAATAATTTTGCCTAAAAGAATCCTTTCAGTTTGAACTTTCGATATTAATTAACAAACGTCTGTTAATAAGACCTGCTTACAAATAAAAAAGATCATTTATAATATATCTGTACGGGTAAAAATATTTTCCAACATTTTATATATATTATTTTAATTTCATTTAAATATTTAATGTCTGTGATCTATATGTTTTTTTAAACTAGATTTCTGGATGTATTTATTACTCAGTATTTTGGATGATTGGAACAATATTTTAATATTCTATCATTACTGTTTTCTTTTTTAGTCCACACTGTCTTTATTTTTTTTTCCAATACTATATTTATATCCAAATATCTTAATCTATTCATTATTTGTGTTTCCTTAGCTAATTGTTTTTTATTATTCATTATTAAGTCATTTTACAAGTTTTCATACTGATTGTTTTTGGCAATTAATAAGGAATCACTTATATATTTTCCTATTAAAAAAAACTTTTTGCATCTTTGCTACTTCATTGTTGATTATTTTATATATTTCATAATTTAATGCCTTCGAAAAATAGTATTTTATTTTTAATCCCCAGTCTCCATTATTGTACTCCATTTTTTAATAATTATTGTTAGTACTTTCTTTAGGTGTATTCGTGAATACGTCTTAAACATAAGCTGGCTGTTTTCCCATTACATGGTTGAAGGCCAAAAAAAGCCCGAAACGTTATTGATATGTGATATGAATAAAGAAGTAATAAAAAAAAAGAAAAAGAAAGTGCTTTCCTAAAAACTAAAAATTAATAAAGCACATTAAAATTTAAGTTGTAAGCTAATAACTTATTATTTAGAATTAAGGAATTTACTAACATTAGTATTGTATATAGAATTAAAAAAATCAATTTTAATTGAATTGGATAAACCATATTTGTAATCTAATGAATAATAAACGGTGATACCTTTTTTAAAATCTAAAATATTATAACGTTATTTTTTTTTTTTAAATACATTTCTAAAAACACTAACGAGTTGAAGAAACCAAATGATTCACAAATATACCCAGCATGAAAAATAGAAGTAGAAACAATTCAATGGAAAATGAATTTCCTTTTTCATATGTTTTTATTAAACGTTTTCTGATTGCTTCAATTATTTTCTCATTCCTCTCTTTTATAATTCCTCAGTTCCATTGTTATATATTCAGCGAAAAATTCGAATTTCCGCAGAAAATACAACTACACGATGCGAATCGTGGGAAAATGTATCAATTAAATACGAATTTAAAATACAAGATAAAAAAATGCATATTAAACATTCCAATTGCATTGCATATATATCGGATCATTCCAATATTACTGAACCTCTATGACTTAGATTTTTTTTATATTAGTTATACTATCTAAATCTTTTTTTTTTCTATGAATAAGAAATCTACTTAATACAGATTTTCAAAATTGTGGAAATAGCCAAATTTCGCCTTTTTTGGATCACAAAAATGTTCATAGATTCACAATGCATTGTGTTTAAGGGATGCTTAAGAACTCAATTTGAAGCTTAATTGTTTTTATATCCATTATAACACAACCCCGTTATAAGAAAACGACAACCCACGATGTAATGAAATTATTTTTTCTGGTTTTTGAGTTTATAAATTTGGAGATAATCATCTAATGTTTTTTTTAATGTTTGTTGTTCAGCCTTTTATTGTTTAGTGTCATGCCAAATTTTGAAATATAGAAAAGATGAGATTACGAGTAAATCAAATCTAGATGTAATATAACCTAATGTTTACTTCAACCAGAATCCTTACATTAAAAAATATTTAAGAATTTCTAAAACATCATCATGACGAAACAATGGATAATTATCAAAATCTATCTTATTCAATAATTTGGGCCATCAGAAATAAAAAAAAAGGCACAGCAGTTTGCTCAATCGTCACGTAAGTATCCGATGGCAGCCACTGTGTTGTGGAAGCTAACCTTAGAATGAGGTTTGACCCGTGCCTAATTTGTGCACTATCTCAAAAACGGTTCCTTTTTGGATTTTAAAACACAGAGCCCAACATATGTTTCATAGGAATATTAAACTGGATTGAAGTCCAAGTCAAGATCTTCAAAACCCAATATATACCGTCTCGAAACGCCGAGTAGCCACTGCCTAGAGTTTCAAAACCTCTCACTGTTTTTAATAGCTTTCATTAAAGTTCCAGTAAGAAACGAATTTAAGTTTCGTCACTTTTCAAGTTTGGTTTCGTCAATTCTTTTTTGTTTTGATATTTCATTCGTCAGGATCCTTCGCACTTGTCCCGGAAAAAGGGATCGATACTACTGTATCATAGCGCTCCTTTGTGGAAAATGCTCAAAATCTTATAGAAACAAGCGCTAGAGAGGTGGATGCCCGAATGGAAGTAGAAGAGCCCGGGTGGACCCGGATAGAAAACCAACGGCCAAGAAACATAACGAATCCTTGGAGGAGGAGAGAACACAGAAATGGTAGAATAGAAAGAGCTATCAACCAAGAAAGGAGAAGAAGACCAGCTAAACCCAGAAACAATAGGCGTTGGGAGTGAAGTGAACGGCGTGAACGCAAGTGTCACGGTTGTGGAAAAGTTGGGCATTTAGTGGCGCATTGCCCGCGCACGAGATGCTTCGAATGCGGAAATGAGGGGCACAGTGCCCATTTATGTACCGAAGAAGAGATTTAGGCCTGGGTGAACCAATGGAAATCAACGGAAGGAAGGAAATGAAGACGCGAGACATCTGAAGGGAATGCTCTTGAAAGGGAAAAAGGAGATAAGGTTACATAAGTGAAAGAGACGAGATACCCACAGGCGCTATGTCACCACATCTGGGAAGATCTTCAAAGTTAAAAACACTAAGGAATAATTATTGACAGTACATCCCCATACAATAGTCCATTGTGGGCGGTTAAAAAGAAGAGCGCGCCAGGTGAAACTACTAAAACATACAGAGTGGTGATAGATTATAGAAAGCTGAACAAGAATACCATAGACGCAAAATATTCGATTCCCAGATTTGAAGAAATTTGGACGGGCTGAGCGGGGCGACGGTATTCATCACATTGGACTTGAAGGCTGGATACCATCATATCAAAATCCACACTAAGGATCAACATAAGACGGCATTCGAGAGAGGACACTATGAATTTACATGGATGCCTTTTGGTCTCAATAATGCTCCCATAACCTTTGAGTGCCTGATGGATGAATTTTTGAGGGGAATTGACGAATCTGTATGTCACATTTATATGTACGATCTCCTAGTGTTCAGTAACAACGAGGAAGAACACTTGAACCATTTACACAGTGTATTGAAGAGAATTAAGAAATTTGGGCTCAAAATATCAAGGAGATACACAAAAACCATGCTGTTCGAAGAAAGTTATGGGAGAAGGCACGAGGAACAATGGAAAAGGAAAAAACCAGGAGTGTGGCGTGGGAGAATTTAAAGGTCACAGACAGGATTTGAGCGATCAAAATCGGGACGATCGTATTCAAAAAGTTGAGCTCTAACAGAGGTTAGAGGTAATTATTAGGGAACATAATATTGTTACTGTAGTAAGTATCAGAGGATCCAAAAAGAGGAGAACTGTCCATATTGAAGAATTAAAACTACCGGCAATGACAATATAAAAACCGAAGTGTTCTCATACTAGATTGTATTACAGAAAATTTAGTTACTTATTCTGTTTATTGCTTTTTTGTTTTAAGGTTGTTATCGATTTTTTAAATATTGTCTCTTTCATACTATGTTTTTGATTTTTGTAAATAATTTTTATTCATTCTAACTTGTTAATTTATTGTCTGATTTTTTTTTAAATTTTTATTATTAGGTTTAAATTATGTATTTAGCGTTTATTTAAGGGGGCTTGTTGTTTTTACAATGATATGTATATAGGATTTTTTTTTATTGTAAATAGTTTTTCTTTATTGTTTATTGTTTTTGGTTTATATGTTATTATATTATATAGTATTAGTTTACGAGGATTGTCCGTAAACTGGTGGGGAGGGGGAGTTATGGTATGAGTCAGCTGACTGAGGGGATCAGCTGATCGAATGTATATAAAGAGATGTACCGAACCCAATAAAGCCAGTATTTTACAGCAGTTCAAGCGAGTCAGATCTTATTCCTTCTTCTCTTTTTTAACATTTTGCTTTCGCCGATACTTAAGTTATATATAGATATATAGAGGTTCAGGTCTCTAGTGATTTAGATGGAATTGCTCTGTTTGTGAACCAGTATTATTATCCGTATTAATATTTTACTATTATGAACTTTAAATTTAGCTTAGCTTAAATGACTTGTTAAGTTACATCCTATTTTCATACTGGGAGTAAAATTATTCAAATAGAAAATTTTAAATAATAGTATTAATAATGGTCATTGATAGTATTTTTCTTACTATTATGTTTTCAACATTATCCTTTAATTCAGGGTAAGGGTAGAAAAGAAGTGTCTATACCTTCTACTTCATCCTGAAAATCTCAGGATTTTTGTTTTAAATAAAAATTATCTGAGCAAGTCTTGATATCAGTGTTGTTCAACAGAAGAAACACATAATTAACAACAAAATAATTTAACTTTCCCTTTCTTTATCTTTCATTTTGTTTGCGATTCTTTTTTTAGTTCTTTTATCTATATTTTCCTGCTGTCCAAGAAAAATATAACTATAAAATTAATTATTTAATTTTAATATCTTATAAATATTTAAATGAATGTAGCATTTGCTGTACGTATAGATTTACGAGGATAATAATTTTACAAATCTTAATAATTAAAAACAGATATTGAACAAAAGTTACCGTACTTTGGTCATCAAAGCAAGATAAATCTGAATAATATTTTGCCAAAATAAATCAAGAAGAATAGTTATTGTACTGAGAAAAAAATATTTAAATGCCGATCAAAAAACCACAAATAAATTTGATGTCGTTCTCTGTCAATCCATAAGTTATAATTAATGACTAATGGTACGAATCGATAATCAATTAATAATTTTTAATTACCTAAGCAATCCTATTACGAAAAAAATATGTGTATACCCAAACCACATACTCATAGTTTTATCAAAATCAACCCACCTGAACTATCGACTAGGATTGTACTGCGAAATTCCACACCCGCCATATTCTCAGATATTGGAGCTTGGGAATACCATTTGTTCCAGTCCATAAAACAGCACTTTTGAGGAACAACCATTTTTATTATGAAATTAAAAGAAACGGTTCGTGGTTTAAAGGGTTTCATGAAGGGGAATAAACTTAAGTTTATTTTCTTTCAGCATTATTCTTTCCCTGATTTATGACATAAGGTCGTAACTTTTAAATAAACATAATTTATTCATTTGAAAAATGAATAAATCAGCTTACAGTGATAATAAAGAAAAACAAGCTTTATACTTCTCTCAACTACAAGAACTATCAAGTATCGTAAATAAATTTAAAGTGTCGGTCTAGTTAAATCCATCTCTAAAGACTATAAAAATTCCATTTATCTGTATTGTGAAAAATCGGGGGAAAATGGTTTTATTTTTTGTAGTTTCACTATTCCTGCAAAGCAGCGATGTGCACTGTTTTTTATTTATTTTATAAATCCATCCACATCCATCGTGCAAAACTCGTATTGGTGTATAATATTGAGTTAAATAATTTAATTTTCTCAGTTTTTATTCTATTTGTCTCAATTAATTCATAAACTATGACTTTAGCTTAAATTTCTGCATTTGATAATTGTAATAAACACATTTAATTAAGGTAATTACCCCCTTTTTCCAGGACATCTGAAGTTTTTAACAGGGGGGGGGGGAGTGTGGAGTGAGGAGAGATATGAAAGGCATTCCAAGCTGGCTAGAATGTCGCCTGTTGCTCTGCCGGAGGATTCATTGAGAGAGAATTTAGTAACAGCCGGCTAGGGTGGAATAAAAGACATCCCTTTAGGGCCAAGAGTGGCAGCTACTTAAAGGGCAGACCAAGTCTAGGAGCCCTTGTCCCCTTTTTAAGAACATTAGGAAAGATTTATTTAACATGTTTCTGACAAAAATAATAAATAAATACATTAATAATTACTTACATGTTGGATCATTAGGGAATTAAAATTATATTATGAATTATAGAGGATTAAACAAAGAGAGAAATGCTTTATTAAAATTCAATACAGCCGAAATGCTATTTGACAATTTATCACAAGACATAAATTATTAACGTAAGTGCATTTGTACTTCTTTTCTTTCTTTTCTGGGAATAAACCCTTAACTAACCGAGAACTCTAGCATTAAGTATATTTCCTTCTTCTCTCTAATTCATTCGAAATTTAATAAATTTACAAACCGATAAAAATGGTACGAATGAACATTATGCAAATATTATTGAGAAAATAAAATTCTAGAGTGATTCGAATTAAATTTTAGCCTAAATAATTTAAATTAGATATATTGAATTCTACAATATAGAATTATAATCAACAAATGATATAAAATAACCATTACAAGTCTGTACTACATACCAGGTAAAGGCAAAGCACTACAAATTGGGGATGGATGCATGACAAAACATGGAGAAGATATTAGATGATATTATAGTTATGGTATCATAGATGATATAATCCAGTTTCTAAAACAATCCCGGATACCAAACAAAATCGAAATATTTGAAATAAAATCCTAAAATGAAATGAGTTCTATGCAAAATACAACATATCAGCAAATTTCATCATCATAACGAATCCAATACTCGTTCTTGAACTATTTGAAATTACCCAATAAGTAATCTATGAATACTCAACTGCAAGCTATTTTAATTTGTAATTTGAAACAGACATTAGCTGTATTACCAAAATTCTATGAATACAAAAAGTACCAGAAATGAAAGAAACAATATTATTTTTTCTGGTTTCCTACATACTTTCTCGATCACACTTAAGTTTGAATACTTAGATGTCTTACTGACTTCTAACTCGCTTAATAGTTTAAGGTTTTTGTAATTATTGCGTAAAGAATATATTTGAAAGGAAGTGAATATATCACAGTACATATTGCCCAACTTCAAATTTATCCAAAAGCTTTCTTTAACCTTAAATTTTAGTTCCTTATCTCAGCTGTTAAAAAAATAAAATAAATATTTTTGCTTGCGTATAAAATATACATCAATATCAGTGTCATGATAACTTATAATTATTTTCTTAAAATTCCGACTTCTTAATATATAATAATTATTAAGAAAGAAAAACTTTCTGTATTTATTAATATTTCTAAATGATTTATTTTTGTAGTAATTATATTCTAAAACAGATTATATCACATTGAAAAGTATGCTATAATTTTATGTTTTAATAATTAATTGGGAATTTTAATAAGGATAACTTTATCAACTATTTTTAATAACAACTAAAAATGTATAGATATAAGGATAGATGAAGCTTAATGATAGATATAAGGATAGATGTAATGTGATGATTAAAAAATCAGATGTAAAAAATTTAAACTCATCTTACTCCCACCTCATAAAGACACAAGACATAATTAACAGCACTAAAAATAAAAAGGTAAATTACAAAACAGAAATAGCAGACTGACTACTTGCTAGAAAGAACGGTTACGTTTTGGAAAAATCAAAACAAACTATTAAAGTCTTTTAATAGTCAGTTGAAGAAATTATTTTAAATATACACTTTCTTTAAATATTTTTAAAAATATTATTTTTTTTAAACTTTTTATTTCCTGTAATTGAACATCTTCCATTTCCATAAAAATTTGTGATAAAATAAATAGCAATAATAATAAAACAAAATATAACTATTTCCTTCTCTATTACATTTATTGAAAAATGTAGCAATGATGAAATCATCTGGGTTTTCCATGTAATTATCATTTAATGAATCAAAGGCATTCATTAGATTGCAACAGGTGTTAGGCCTGATACAAACGTGTTATTAATCCTATCAATTATAATGCTGGCCATTACTTCACCTAAAGTGCACAAACAACAATTTCCCGCCCGAAATAATTAAAATTAAAAACACTCTTTATTACACGTTGATTAATAAATTAATTTGAATGTTAATTAAAATCAAAGCTGTACGTCGTTTTAAATTTAAAGATGTTACGTGCTTATCATTTCAAATAATTAAATTATTTTTTGATGGTTAATTAAAACTTTATTTTAAATATAAACCTTTCATAATAAAATTTGTAGTAAAAAAGCATTTAAGTTTTCTTAGAGAAGGACAATTAATAATTTTAATCATAAATTGTTTATAAATATCATTTGGTGCAGATTGCTTAAACAAACAATAATTAGATATTTTATTAAAAATATATTTTCATTCATTTACTAGTGTGAGCAATACAATTGTAATAGTTGATGTATAATTAAATAGAGTATATAGTAAGGGAAAGTTTTGTGATTTTTTGAAAATTTTTAATCAAAGTTTTCAACGGATATATGTTTTACGGTCCTCCTGAGTCTAAATTACAGTTTATCTCAAAATGGTCTTAGTATGTGTTCGTGCATATGAATGTTGGCTTGTGAAAAGCCATGTCCAAAAACATAAAGTTGTACATAATTGAAATTACGTATTTTAGCTATCCTTGTCCATGCTTTTTGAACATTTTGTCAGGTAATTTTTATTAAACTGGTTATAAAAATACCTAGTTAAGTATGATTTAATATCAACTAGATCTTATTCTGATTGAAACAGATTGAAAAGGCTTAAATGCCGAATTTTAAAAATTGTTTCTACTAAAGTACCTCTATTTTTTTTGTTATTTGGAATAATTGATTACCTCTCGTTGTTTTCCCTAATAGGCAATGGATTTAAAGGAATAAAATATAAAATATGAAAGAATTTTATAATACATTAAAAGGGAAAATAAAAAGTTTCGTGTTTCCATGGGGGCTACGGAAATGGTAATAACTTGGGGAAATATTGTTAATTTGAATAGTAAGGAAGTTATTGTTTTGATACTAGGAAGGATTAATATCAACTTTTATTATTAATATCAAATTTTGTTATTAGGTAGATACTGTTTATAAGCATATATATAATTTTTTATAACTAATTATAATTTTTCTCAAGACAGTATACAAAAGCACCATAACCAATCGTGTTGATTCGCGGCTACAGTGTGACAGAAAATAAGAATATGGCCATTGTGCCTTGCCATAGTGCCACCGCGCTCCCTTACTGTTACAGAATAATCATTTGTAATCAATAAAACAAATTAAGAAATAGGGTAACAAATGAACTTTTTAGGCATTTGAAGGACAAAGTTCAAGGGGTCAGATAGGTCAGACATTAAATTCTGAGTGTCACTGCAATAGCTTGTGGCTTATTATGAATAAATTAAAACACAATGTATGGCTTTATGTATATCGTGCTACATTGCAGTTTTATAACTAATTTGCATCCGACCCTTTTAGGTACCAGTTATGAGAATTTTGAGAAATAAATCAATATTTAAAAAAAAAAAAAGTAAAATGTATACCCGTATAAAATTTTATTTTAAAAATTAAAAAAATTATACTTGATATCCTAACATTTATTATAGTATTAATGAAAATGTTTAATAATGAACAAGCATTTATTTATTTTTCATCAATTTCATCAATGATTATTTACATTACAAAGAGGCAGGGTAGTAATATTTTTTATCTATATTTTTCCTCCTCGATATTTCACATCAATTTGTAAGGACATGGCTCTTTCCTCAGAGACAATATTAATACAATACGACTTGAAAT
>NW_027110557.1:281738-337618 GCF_000696795.3 Halyomorpha halys
TAAACATTTATGGAAATAATACAATCTGCCATACTTAAGGGCAATGAGTATTAGGGATATGAGTACACAATCATACCATATATAAATATTAACAACAAATAAAAAGTAAATAATAATAAAAAGTACAATATAAAAAAAATCGTTTGAATGTTTTTATTATTCTTAAACATTATTAAGAATTTTTGGACCATAATATATTAAAAGTTTTTTGTTTTTATTACTTTATGTCTTATATTTATAGGAGGTGGTAATAGGGGTCATAGAGCTCATTCACACCATATTTTTAAATATATAAATTAAATGATAACAAAATAAGAAATAGAAGAAAAAATAAAATAAATTAAACTTAAATCCTCACACAAGACTGAAAAGACATGAAACTGCACGTCGATTTCGACTATTACAGCACTTGATAGACAAACGGTCTAAACTTTCAATTAATTACAAAAGACTGATTGACATGACAATTAAAAGGCCTATCTGGATATACGGAGTTGACCTTTGGGGCTCCACCAAACTTCTCGTATCCAAACCTTACAATCCAAAAGCCTTTGTAAAATCCTCAATGCTCCCTATTTTGTCACAAACAAATTCATCCATAAAGACCTCACAGTTTCATATGTAACCGATCTAGCCCGAACCAGATATCAATCCTTCCATTGTAAATTCCATAACAATCAAAACCCTCTAGTTTTAACTATTCCTGACAATCCTCCGAGACATCTGAAAAGAAGATAGCCTCGAGACCTTCTAGTGTAGAAATATGATTAGAATGCTACCAATGGGTTTCTCTACAGCCTATCTTGGACGTCTCTCCATTTTTATATTATATCAACTTTACCTAATGTGTTTTTATATAAATACAGTTGTAAATTGCAATAAATAAATACAGAAAAAAACTTAAAGTAAAATAACATCATAAACACAATCATTCCGGTTTAAAATAGTAATTTTCATCTTGGGGAACTCCTAACCAAGTTTTTCCTCCTCCTTATAGAAAGGAAATATATAGAAAAGAATAGGACTCCAGGGATCCCGGCGCTTCTCTCTCACTGATATTAAACGTTTCAAACTCACGAATGCCACAGTCAGTAAATTATTTGTAAACTTTCAGAAATTTTGGAATTAAGTAAACACAAACGTACCAAACTGGTAACTTGGTGTAATATGTTCCAAAAACTCACAAGTTAATTTGTTTTATTTGTTATAGTCTCTTTCATTCTTTAGTCACATAATAATTATTTTCTGTCAGGCATAAGATGTCCGAGTAGAAGATCCTTCATCCTGGTTGAGAGCATCTTTAAAATACACATTTTTTAAAAATATTTTTAAAAATCCACACATAAATTTAAACATGTTGTTTTATAAATTTTTATAATCCAAACTACACCAGTCTTTAGAATGTGAATGGAATTAATTATTGTAAATTGTTTAATTCAAAATAATCTTTCGGAGTGGAAGAGATGGTTTTGTACGAGCTCGGCTGAACTGTACAGGAAGGTCCGAAGTTGTTCCAGGAGTACCCGGCACCTGTGCCCAAAACTTTGGATGGCCCTCACTTAACCTATTCTATGTCCCAGTCAAATATCACTTTACAACAATTTATCAATTATAAATAAAATATTGATCTACAAAGATCCATTAGATATTTGACTTATTATTTACGAATAACACAATTTATTGACTTCTTAAAAAGTTGTTTGTATCGTTAATAAACAAATATAAAAGGTGTATTTGTTTCTAGAATTCTAAATGTACTAAAAAATTCTATAATTTTAACTTTAAATACTCTACGGGTTATTTTATAGTAACTAGAGCATATATCACTGTGCAATTTCATCTTTTTATGAGCTACTCAAAAATTGATAAATGTTTGCAATCAATTCGAACCACATTTAACAGTTTTTTTAAACGTAATTTTGTGCTTTAAATATCACATTTGAGCAATTAATTTAGTACAACACAGGGTATTTTTCATGATTTATTATTAATTTTTTTTAAATTACAAGTCAAATGATAAAAATTCATTAATGTGTTGACGCTTCCCAAAGCTGAAGAAACTAAACACTAATTTCCCCAAACTGATGAATTAGCATCCAGTTTTAAGGTTTAAGATGTATTTCCTTCATGCATTTTTTCGGTTTTCTATTTCAAGATAAATCATTGTTTATTTTTACTATATAGTTTAACTTGCAAATCCGAAGAGAAAAGCCATATTTTAATATCCTTTTATTACCTATTTGATATATATATTTATTACTTTCTCTATTAGTTATTTTTATATTTATTGCACCTTACATTTAAAATATTTATAATTATTACTTTTATTTAAATGTATATTTTTATTCATATATATCCAGCATTTTTTTAGATTTTAATTAAATAGAATTGTGCATGACCATATAGGATTTTTATATAAGTATATGTTTAGAATTTTTACTATTATACTAAGGGAGAACTAGATTTAGATGTATAGGTTAATAATAGAAGAAAAAAAATATTTAAAAAAAAAGTAAAAAAGAATGAAAAAAAAAATTTAAATATAGAAAAAGAAAAATAATAAGAAAAAAAAACCTCGTACTACTATTAGGTATTTTAATATTTAATTAATATGGCTATTTAATATAGGAGTAATACGCAATTGTCCAACTAGATCTAGTACGCTGTGTGTATAGAAACCTAATGCAGTTGGGCGGTATTTCTTTTTTTAATGTGCTCTCTTTTTGCAAGTAAGAGTGCACATACAATTTATAATTACTACTCTGGACTCACTATGTTATTTATGTATTAAATGACATTCTTGATCCAGAAACAGCACTAACACAATATCTAATAACATGGAAAATTTTGGGTAAATGCACTATGGCACGCTTTTTCTTGCTTAAAACAATTAAGCAAATTTTTTTAACGGCAAAGGTAAAAAAAAAGTATTTATTGAATTAAAGATAGAAATATCTTATACTTACTTTAATTCAAAGAGGTGGACTAAGGTATAAATACACCAATAATACAAATGTTTCTGATTATTTGTATTGTTTAAAATAAATTACGCAATTTATAATTTTTTTTCTTCCATGCGCAATTCATTTTAAAGTTAACATAGCACTTTTTAAGATCGCATATCAATAAAATTATGTAAGAAATAAAAGTAATGTGTTACAAATTTTATTGTATTTTTTTTCAAAATTTAAACTCATTCATTACATGTTTTATTTTATTTTATTTATTTTTATTGCACCGAATCATACGTTTATGAATCCGCTAATTCGATCAGTAAGACAAAAGAAATCCTACGAAATTTAAAGGCGTATTCAGATAAAAGGAGCAGTTTAGGAAACCTAAATCATAGCCTGTTTTTGGAGTAAGGTCGTGATTTCACATTCAGTAACTTCTCTTTCAAACATTTATGCTGAATGGAAAAGTCAAATTATTCACGAGAGGTCAAAATATCAAGTCCTAAACGACGTTTATGAATAAAAGCAAATATAAAGTTTTCCAGGTAATTTCTCATGTCACGGCTTTGATGATGAATGGACTTTTTTTTCCTAATTGTTTTAAGTGACGATGAGGAAAATCGGTTTCTGTAAATTTTTTCCCTCGCGTAAAGGTTTGAGTGGCACTCAGGTCAATGCTGTCAAGAGCCACAATGCTACAGCTTGTACAAACATTTCATTTTTCCGAAATGTTAGCTCTTACTTTTTTTTGTTTGAACCAACGAAATGTAACTGTGTTTTTCTTTACATTAGTTTTCATTTTATATTTTTATTAGTTTGATTTCATTAATAAAATATCTTTCGAAATAGTGTAAAATCTTGACGCTTCTAATCATAATGTAAACAACGCGAGCACGGAAATTGTACATATCTTTTTTTAAATTTAAATTTGTTAATATTAATTATATAGAAATTAAACATATATATTTTTAAGACTGACTATAACTAATTTTGTCCCCTTTAAGAATGATCTAACAATATTTCGCATATCCTTGTTGAAGGGATTCGCTATGTAGAACTATTCCTGGGCAAAGGGCTTACTTGAGACCCACACAAGAGACTGGAAACTGCTCGTAGATTGCGTCCATCATAAAATAAACGGTCAACAATTCGAAATAATAACAAGTTATTTACCAACCTAACTTAAGCAAGTGTGAATTCTCTATAACCATCTAATCCCTCTCGTATCCAATCCTTCATAAAATCCTCAATACTACTTACTTTTTCCGCAAATAAAATCATCTATAATAAATGACCTCTATGATCCACATAATGCCAATTTGAACTGGACCAGATGTCTATCTTGCCATGATAAACTCCCTAACCAACCGGACCCACTAATATTTAACCTTAATTTCTCTTCGATTTCTTATGATCCTCCCCGGCGCCTGAAAAGAACATGGCCTCTAGAACTTCTAATCTATAAATTTTATCAGAGTTCTGCCAATGTATTTAAATGAATAGTTTACGAGTACATATTTTATATGCCACTCTGGATAATTTAAAAGATTTATTGCCTCTTCCCCACATGGATAATCTTTTCTTCTAAACTTGTCTGCACCTTTTTCATATTTGACACTTACCAACTAACATAAATTTGTACATTTCCTCATTTGAATTGTTCGTGAAAGAAGTACATATGATGTCTTTCAAACAGGGTTTAAAGTTTTGAGGACGCGATGAATTCTCAGTTCTATATTATAAATTAAAACAATCAATGTCCTTTATTATTATAATTTTCGGTATATCGTTTGATCTGGATTCTCTATGATTTATTTCTATAAATTTAAATTTTCTTTCGATTTTTATTTAATGCGTGGGCTACCTAGTAGTACCTCATGCATTGACAACTCTTCCCAGTAAGCCGATCGCAATTTGGTAAGAAAATACTCTTTGAAAAGAGGCGTGATTGTTTCAAAACTTAGGCGTTGAGATTGGAAGGCTGGTCATTACTCTACGGCTAAAACAGGAAACCGGGAAAAGTTATTCAATTAAAGAAGTAATTAGTTTCCGAAATTGATGGAAACGCATTTCCTATGAAAGTGGTTTTCTCTTATTCGGTAAGTTCACACAGCGTGAAAGAGAGGGCCCTGTAGGTGAAAGAGTTGAGGCGTAGGTCTTTACAACCTTGGAACTGCAGCGGCGCCGGTTCGAATCCAGCCTGGGTTTCAACTTTTATTTCTGTAGGGGACCTACGACATGAAAACTTGGCCTCTACTATGGCTAGGGTGTTACCCTGTAGATAACCCCTCTCCAACCCCTCTCCAACCCGTAAATGACCAGTATCAGAAATGACCAGAAAGGGGGTTCCTAAGACAGGAATCTTGTACGGAGATAATTATAAATTGAGGATTGTCCTGTTTGAAATTTTTTTTTTACACTTTACTTTCTTACTTGTTCTTCAGTAAAAGTCACCAAAGTTAGTAGAAATTGAGATTTTATTCCATACAACGTTATTTGAATATCATGGGACAAAATTCACAACAGTTCGAACAGAGCAAAGTTCGAATCCTAAGGAGTTACAATTATTTAATTTAAAAAATAAATAAAAGATTTCCGTATCAAAGAAATACATTGTAAATTAAAATTAATACATCGGTAAGTTTTTTTTAAATTGAAATTGTCTTAACAAATTTAAATTTGATAACCTTCCAGAAAAAAAGAATGATACGTCCCTTTGCTCTCTGGCCAAACTAGTGCAGAATTTAGGTAGCCCCAAACACTCCAATAAATCTTGAGTCCAGAACTAAGACAAATCGTGAAAACCTTTTAACGATATATAAGATTCTCGAATGACTGCTAATATTCTGGTTACAATTTGTTAACAAATAACTCATCTCTTAAAATATAAAGATAAACATTTCTTTAATCTCCTTATGTTAGCTCATAACTAAACCCACCATCAAGCAAAGTCTGAACGCAAGATCTACCAATAAAATATAACATTCATTAATCCATAAAAGACAAAGAACATTATTGTGAAGCCATAAACTAACTACGACAATGAATGAATAAATGAATAATAATATCATTATGGAATATCTAGTCCCCTAAAAATATTTCAAATGAAAACTTGAGTTTCAATTGTCTGTCATAAAAGTAAGTAATTGCACAATAATAATAATAAAAATAGTAATATAAAAATAAAAACATAAGTTCTAAAGTTTCAGGCTTTATATTTATAAATATTTAAATCACAAAGTAATCAATAAAATAGTTTATAATCCGAAATTAAAATAAATTAAGGAATATAACAAATTAAAATATACTGCTTAAAAAAACACAAATATATATATCATACATCCTGTATTATTGCTACAGATTTGAGCAACATTGATTGCTGAGGAATAGGAGAAATATTTTATGTTTAAATGCGATAAATGAATAAATGGTTTTAGGGATGGATGTGGAAAGAGGGTGAAGCAATTTTAATATTAATATATAGATTTTGTTTTTTAGTAATAAAATCATTTCCATTTTTTATTCTTTTTTCTGTATATATCCTATAAATGAATACTTATTGACCTTAATTTTGGCATTTTTTCTATTATTCTTCAATAAAATAAACAAAATAATAGCGTTAGGGTAGAAACAATTTTCAGAATCTCTGAAGTTCCTAACATTTCTATGTAATGTCCATTTTGAGTATTAGTTTTAGATTATTTCAGAAATATGCTACAAACTGTTCTAATGCGAAAATGTTTTTAATTGTTGTATGTTGTATGAGGTATTTTAATATAAAAATTCACGAGCAGTAGTAAAACATTGCTATCTAATTTACTAATATCAGAAATATATTTGTTTTCCGAGACCGTATTATAAACAATATGAAATCTTGGAAATATTAAAATTCCTTGGAAATCAATTTATTCAATTAGAACTTGGAAAATGCTCATTATTTGATAACCACACAAAAGCTGATTAATTTCTATTCGAAACAATTATTTGTAGAAGATTCAATTATGAATAAAATTCAAAAGTGAATTCCCTTTTATCAAAGTTTTATTTCATTTTTATATTGGCTCCGAACCATTTCAATGCAAATATAAAAAAAAAATATATATATAAAAAAATTTTAATTATAAAAGGAACTAAAAATAAAATAGAATAAATGAAATATGAAATGAATAATAATGGACTAATTAATATACAGTACTAACATTGAAACAAGTGATGTAGAAGGCAGAGAGAGGGTGCGATAAACACTGGCCATGACAGCCATGTATACCCTTCAGAGCAGTCTAACACCACTCCTCCTCTATCCTACGTGTTAGCTTTAAATTTTGATTACATATCGGTATAGGGAACTGACAGCTGATTCTGTTCCATGGGTTATGTCAAATAAAACATCACTAAATATCAGATATTGAGAAATGTCTTACTCGATTAGAAGAAAAAAAATCTGATTCAGCGAGCGTATCACACAACTTTCACTTATAACCTCAGAAGGCGAAAATTTCAAATAATAAACATTTATTTTTCTGTTACTATAAAAATTCTCATTTTAGGGCTTATCGAGATAACGCCACCGCCAAGAATGCAAAAATCAGCCAGTTTAACAAGATATAAAAAAGCTATGTATGAATAATAAAAACTGTGCTCGTATATATACATTTTTTGTTACTGTTAGCAATATAAAATGGTTATTAATTCAAATAAACAAAATTAAAGTTACTTAGGACCTTTTTTAAAAATTCGGCATTTAAGCCCCGTTAAACTATTTCAATGAGGATAAAACCTAGCTGGTATTAAAAATTATTTAGTCTTACACTGATATTTTGAGTTTATTCATTATAATCATGTCTTTAGGAAAATCAAGAAGACAGTGTAGCGATTCCGGTAAGTTTACTTGATCGAAAAAAAGGTGTTGTAGCATCTCAGACATACACGAGCCTTAAATAATGAACTTTCATTTTCGTACATTTCGTTTTTGAGCTGGATTGATCATAATCAGAGACCATTTTGCGAGATTTGGTTATTTGTAATAAGGGTACCTCATAACTTGTGATTTAGGTTGAAAACTCGAATTTTAAATTTCAACAAAAACTTATGAAACTATCAAAGCTTGATACAGGACTTTTGATTTTTTTCTTGCTGCCTGGTATATTTTCAAGTTAGAAAATCCCTTGTGTCCAATTTATTATTTTAAAATGCAGTTCTCTTGACGCAACAATGCCTTTTTCTTTATATCCTCTTGCCCCTCCCCATTATATTACCTCTGAACTTCAATTACAGTTTTCGATAAAACTTTAGGGGAATATAATTATAATGTCTGACAAGGGATCGATTCTCGTTACCAAGAAGAATTATCAATTATGGTCCTTGCTCACTTGATAATATTGAATGAATGTATTTGAATGACGATATATACATCAGAGCATCATAAAAACACAGTTTGCTAAAAAAAGAAATAGAGTTTATTATTTTGAATGATAAGCCTTTTTAATTTACCAAGTAAAAATAATTAACGCCTTAAATTTTAAGATGTTCCATTTAAAGTTATGTAGGATCGGAAGACTAAATAAAAAAAAAGAAAAAGATTTTCTCTGAAACTACCGGCCGATTGTTTTGAGATTTAGCACCAAAGTTACAAGTTATACGACGATTATCCTCAAAACTCTTTTTTACTATCTATCTTTTCTTTTCAAAATCTAGATTTTATCTCGGCAACTGAAAATAGAGGAAAAATTTTCAGTGTTAAGAAATGAAATTATTCATAGTTCTTGATAATTACATACCTTGCGTAAATCTTTATTGAATCTTAATGAAGATATATACAATTTTATGTAGTGGGGTTTGAACTCAAAGATGTTAGGAAAATAGTACCATTATTTATTTTTTGTTATTTATTAAGTACTAGCTTGCGTCTTAACTCTTCCTCCACTGGCTTTTAATACCAGTGATGCAGTTGGAAGAGAAGTGTCCTTTTTCCTCCACAAGTGAGGAGAAGAGCTCGGTTTGGAGTTCCTCAGGTTGAATGTATATATTATAAATAGGAATTATACTGTTTAAGATGATATTTAAGTTTGGTTTTTTTCTCTACTATTTCTTATTTTGCTAATATTTAATTTATATATTTGTAAATATGGCGCGAATGGGCTCTATTATTTCTATTACGACTGTCTATAAATATAAGAAAGAAAGTAATATTACACACACAAAAAAAAAGTTATGTTCTGTTATCAATTTTTTTCATCCATAGCTCTGAGAGGTAGATCAGAATTTTAAATCGTCCAAAATATAACACTAAAGATTAATCAATATCACTAATCGATTCTTGATTAATTCGCTGGCAAATAGTGAACACCCGGTAGTCGTTGGGGACGGGAGGAACTCGACTAACGCGGTGTATTTACTTTGGATGCGAGCAGGCACAGCCTAATTGATTTTCTCACCAAACAAACCAGTTGACTTTATCTTGATGACTGTCTTCCAATAACTGAAACGTTGGGCGGCTTTAGTATCACCTAGGTCCAGGAACACACAAAACCCCTATTTCAAAATGAGTTCTTCCGTCAGTATCAAAACGTTAATTCTCGTTAACGTTATTTTATCAAAAGATTTAGACAACAAGGGCCCAATATAATAAAAAAAAAAGTACAATTGGTATTTGTTTTCAATGCTAATTTCATTTAATTAAAATAGAAAAGTTAAAATTTAAAGGCAAAATTATTTCAGAAATTTTAATTAGAAAATCCAAATGTTTTAAGTTTATATATAACCTTTTCACTTTTCTGAGAATTGTTTTTCTTTTAAATAAGTCTCTTTATTATTCTCTTAAACATCTATATAATTTCTTTAACAGTCCAAATACATTCGTGCTATTTTATTAGTAATAATGTTGTTTGTTAAAAATTAATGTATAATAAAAACCTTTATTTAATAGATTGTCCATGAAGATGGACGAATTGGTCGAAACTTTTTAAATAATAAACAGTTTTTTGAGACTTAACGTGGATACAAATTATATTATTTACACAAATGCCTTACATTTCTGCTAATATGCTATTCTCAATAAAAAAAAAAATTTAGTTGCACATTCCATAACATACAAACTCAAACTTCCTAGTTAACAGAGCTTGTAACCCTTTTATAACCTCATCTACTTTTTTTTTTTTTTTTTTTTAATTATTTATTTATTGTAATTTACAACTGTACAAAATAATACAATAAGTAAATATGTAGTATGTTTCATATACACTTGAAAATCTTGGGAAGGAACCACCCATTGGTGGTACTTCAAACATTAATTCATCTATTTTGAAGTTTGAGTTTGTGATTATTCTACTGGAATATGATGCTGAAATTTTTGTTCCCGAGGATGGTATATTAGCCGAAACGTAAAATATTTTGTTTATTAATTAAAATTAGTAAAATAATTTTGTTTTTAAATTTTAACAAATTTATATTCACCTTAAAATAAATTTCATATATGAAAAATAGTTTTATACGTCCTAATATTTAATGAATACTAATATTACGCAACTCCGCAGACTCTATAGAATAAAGAACTTCATTCCATCTAAAGAAGTTCTGAAATGAAGCTTTTTTTAAATTAATTTATTATAATTTCCGTACTAAAAATGTAATAAATAAAATAGCTGATTGATTATTAAGAGATGATAGTTACCTTTGAAGAATTTTTTTTATTATATGAAGGGGTGGTTATATTATATCTTATATAACATAACACTATAATATATAATATGAGATAGCCCTTTTCATCTTAGTGTAAGAATGAATGTGAATAAATGGGATCATGCTCGGCCAAATTTTATAGTCCTAATGTAAATAAATTCAACTTGTTTAACATAATGGAATAAAATCATTCCTTCAGTTTCTTAAAGCTCATGATAAGAAAATAGTTTTATAATCCATTTAATGCTTTGTCCTCATCTTACTCCTTGACTTTACAAAAAAAAGTGCATATTTGCCCCTGCACTGTGGCTTACAATTTTTATTATTATGAAATGAATCAACTAATTTTTTTAAAATTTGTTTCTTCAGAGGGGAATAGTATGATAAAGTTTCGATTATTCGTCTTCCAAATTAAATTAATCATAGTGTACCAATGTAATTAAAAAAGTTAGCCACTAACCCCATCATATCTTATATATATTCGAAATATAACAAATTATAGTTGAATTCTGCTTTTGTGTTTGACATAGTAATGAATTGAATAATAAATCAGGATTATTATAACTACTAAAAAAATATACAACCCTAGCATTCAGTGAGCGTAGTTTTGTCTGAGTAAATTGAGAAAAGTATATATATCGTTATTTTATTTTTCTAATTCCCTCATAAAAATATGATTTGTGAAAAGCCAAAGAAAAGTCTCGTACTGTGATCACAAAGGACATCAAGTGAGTGAATAGGCATCGGTTGACAGATACACACTGACCTACTTGTATCCTTCGCACACCCCCTTATACACTGCGTTTAATCAGAAACACGGTTTTCTCAATTGCCACTCACTGCTCCGAAAATAATAAAAAGAAATAAAATTAATTTATTATAGTTGAAAAAATGGATGGCCTTAAAATGATAAATCGTTTTATTATTTTTTTATTCTACTTATGTAATAATTCTAATTACATATTAAATTTTAAAAGTAAATTAAATGAATCAATACTACAAAAGTGGCAAATTTTCTTAAATGTTTACTAATCATATACTTCCTAAAAAACTGTATATAACTAGAAAAAGGTCGTATAGTATTGCACCATTTTCAAACACAAGTTTTTTATAATCCACTCCCTGTAAAAAAAGCACACCAATAAATTTAAGATTTGTTGAGTTTTTTGGTCCTGCCAAAGTTATATTATATTTTTTATGGTAATAGAATTTGTTTTGATAGACATCAGATATCATTCATATTATTTCTATTCAGTATTTCTTAAGAAACTATGGTCTAAATATTTTTCATGATTGATTTCAATTCCACAGCCCGTTTTCGTTTTTTCGTACATTCAATTATCTCTTTCAGGTTTGTCCTGTGTTTTACTTTTTCGATTGATAATGAGTCCTTTAAACCATAAATATTCAGTATGGATATTTACTTAGGGAGAATCTTTGTGTTAAATCCATAATTGCCTTAATTTTCAAGTTGCCCATAATTCAGAGGTCCCATTGACATATCATTGTTTAAAGTTTATATTTGGATCAGGTGTACACATAAAATGATTGAAATCAAGATTATAATTTTGGAAAATTATAATCTAGAAGACCGATAAATCAACTAGACTATAAAAAAAAATACCTTCAGTATTTTAACGACCATACATTTATATTAGTATATTATATATTACATTATAAAAGTATATTTCCCAACTTACTACAGGTGAAAAAAGTTATGCAATATTCATTCAATTAAAAAATATATATATAATTATTTATTCTTGATAAAATATAATGTAAATAAACTTTGAAAGAAGATTAAAATGAATACGACATCGTGATACTGAAAAAGTTTAAATATGTTTGTGAAGATGATCCGGGGGTGCGGTCAGCAAAAAAATACACAAATAAACGAAACTTATTTCTTTCTGCAGACATTTCGCCCTGAATTTAAGCCTCTATCAGGACTAAAAAAAACAAAATGAGAAAACAACCTTAATTCCAAAACAAAAATAAAATATATAACAAAAATAATAATAAACAAACTTGGAAAAATACTGAACAAAAATTAGCTAGCTAGCAGCAAAATTAATCCTAATAAAAGATAAAATATAATATTGTAGAAGTAAGAATTATTCAAACTAAATGTTAAAAAAAAATTAAATAAATAAATTTAAAAACCAATATACACGTAAATAATGAATATATATAATGAAAGGTGCAGAAGAAAATTTAAGTGATGAATAATGGAATTAAAATTAATTATAATTAACGTCTAAAAATAATGAAAAACAACATAATGAAAGAAATATTTAAGTACATAATGAAAAATTATTGTTTTTAAATACAAATTAATTACATTTTTTTTAATGTTTATTATATTATTAATCATTAAAATTTTCTTCCGTACTTTTTACTTTGTTTATATATGTATTTACTTGTACAGTTTTTAAAATTTATTTTTTTTACTATCATTTAGTTTGAATAATTCTTACCTCTACAATAATATATTTTATCTTCTATGAGTATCTATTTACTACTATCTATCTAATTTATTGTTATGTATTTTCCCAAGGTAGTTTATTATTCTTTTATTTATATATATGTTTTTTTCTTGAATTAATGTTACTATCTGGTTTTATAAAAACAAAATGCATTGGAGCACTGATGAAGGCCTGAAATTTAGGTCGAAACGTCGGCAAAAATAAATAAATTTCGTTTATTCGTGTACTTTCTGTTGACCTCATCCCCTGACCTTCTTCTTCTCATAATAATCTACAGTGAAGAATTTACACCTTATTAAATATGTTTGTTAAAGTACCTAATGCTGATACCCAATACTATCCGAATTTATGACTAATAAATGTTTTAAATGAGATAGTTATGTTTCGAAAAATATTTTGAAGATTTGGTTGATAAATGAAAGAGACACGAGGAAGGATGTCCACCTGTTGAGCTGGCTCCCGAGGATGAAGGAAATACTTTGGCAGGCTTGCTACTACATTTCATGCATTTTTTACTGCTTTATTCATTTCAACCCCTATATATCCTTATAGGGGATGATTTGTCATTAGTGAAACTTTTTTAAAAAGGATTTTCTCTTATAATTTACGGTATCAGTAATAATATGAATAAAATAAGAATCAATCTATAATCTAAGTTTATTCACTAGATTGCAATTTCGTAGTCGACGGATCAGAATAATGGAAATTGATAATTAAGAGAAATAATATACATGTACGTATTTCTTTCTATGTATACAATTACGTCTTTTCGTCTCTTTTTTTTTATTTTACTCTAACCAATTCTAACAATTAATTAAATTCAATAGGATCGCTTATCTGATAGTGAGTTGAATTCTGAGATATTTTCTTAAACGCATATAGTCTCAACTTTAGAAGGAATAGTGAATTGGATTAACATAATTTGACTTACCTGTCATATATTTAATACATCTTGGATCAGAATATGAATATACGACAAATAATGGCGGAATAATACAAAATACTATAAGAACAATTTATTATAATTGCAAAAGAGTTTCAAAAAATTGTTTTGTTAATACCTTAAATAAATTATCTCCCAACATTAAATGAAAATTAAGATTTTATGTATTATTTAAAAATTTTGAATAATTTTAATTCGATATTAAACTGAAATACAAAACTGTAATATCAATTAATTTTGCCGAATCTCATTATAAATGTTAGCAAGTCCCAATTTTTAATCAATATAAATGAATACTGGCTATTATTGATAAAATTATATCATTTTTTTGAACGTTACAAAAAAAATAAATAAAATAAAAAATTACATCATTTTTCTTGTAAATAATTTCCAAGGGTAGAGAATAAATAGGTTTAAACATTAACTAATAATTTAGATTTAATAAAGATTTTCACAACACAATGGACCAGCTGAGAGTAGTGTCAATCGGACGACACAGGGATGTGAAGCGGTCCAATTTCAGGACCAGTGGTCGTTCCGGGAGGCAATGTGGTATCACGCACGGTTATGAAGACCTCTGGGCCAGGTCAAATGTCAAGAACCTACCAGATAGAAGATTTTGTAAAAATTAAAATGATGTTCAGTTAATGTTAGGAACTTACAAAATTTACATTTTAACAGCTCATGTCAAGAATAAAATGTGAATTATATATCATAATATAATATTACAACGTTTTAGTACCTATATTGCCTATCTCTAGTGTTTATATATTATGGTGTAATTTGTTAATATTTATTTAAGAAACTTTCAGCATCGGTTCTTATTTTTAATGTAAAAAGTAATATTTTTTTTGTCAAAAATACTTACTTTTTTTCATTTCCTCCATGCCTTAGAGTTAATTTTAGAAAACAGATCATTAGGCCGAAATAAAGGTTCTTTTTCTTATAAACAAATCTACAGGCCTCGAAAGACGATTTTTTTTTTACTGGTTACTGTACTAGTAATTTTATTTCCATTCATACCCCTAAAAAGCATAGTGATGGTGTATATGAATTCCTATAAAATTTTTGTTTTTGTTTTCTGAGGCTTGAAGGGTGGTTAGTTGGTATAACCCAATAGTCATCAATCCCTATGTTTCATATTTTATTTTCCTAGATATTCGGATTTATCCCTTAGATATTTCATATTTTTTGCTTCAATCCTAAGATTCTAAACTCTTTCAATTTAAGATAATTGATGAGTTTAAATTTAAGGATTAGGATTAGGATCTTGTTAATAGATTTTCTTCTTTAAAAAAATTAATACCGATTTTATTTTTTATTTTCATAATTGAAGGCTACTGATACAGCTGGTCCCACCCCTAATCTACTAAGCTTGTTGATCAGATATGAATTAGTTAGATTTGTATGAATCTATCCAGCGATTGTGACCTCCTCTCGGCGATCGAAACGGTTTGACGTGGTATATTGTTTATTTTATTTTATATTCATTAATTTTCCTGATGGACTTTCATTCCACATGTCTTGACAACCACATAATATTTCATTTTTCAATGGGACTTACTTTTTTGGGTGTCAGAATGGCTGCGCCCTTACCTGGAAGAGTTACGACTTGTTTGGGCGTATGATCTGCTAGCTGGTTTCTGGCGATCACCACGTGACCTGCTTTTAATAAACTCAAAAATTCGGTTATAATCACTATTTTGGTACGTGTTACTGTCATTGAAAAATGGAGTGATGAGACTATAGCATGGGGTTCGGCGGTATATACACATCATAGTACTGTTACTATAGTATTACTTAATTAATATGATATTATTCAATTAAATATTAGAAACAACGTAATATTCGACAATGAAAACAACTGATTTATCTGTCTAAAACATAAAAATAAAAGAAAATATATTGAAAAACATCTCCAAAGTGTTCAAATAAATAATTCTAAACTTAAGTCACTATCAAGCAAAAGCTGAACCCAAAATATACTAGATGTCATGACTATATAGCCATAAACAACCACGACAAATGTAAAATAAACTTCTGAAAACCATATAAAGTATAGTTAGAGTCTAATTATTAATTTTAATATCTTATATCCACAACAATGAAGATAAAAAAAACATAAAACTGGAAAACAAATTTAGAGATGTATTTATTTTGTATATAAACTATTTTGTTATTATTTAATCAGTTTGTATTATATAACTCGATATAATACAAACAGAATTTAAATTTGAGCTTTTTGAACTTATTTTCAGAATCAAAACGAAGATAATAAAATGAAGTTTAGAAAATCATTTATGTTGAATTATTGCCTGATTATTAATCGAAAGTTCTCATTTCATAAGAATAAAAATAACTAAACGTAATAAAAATGAAAAAAAAAATTAAGTTAAAGGAAATTTAGAACTTTTGAGGGCGGGCACACGGTACAGAAACACGGAAGTTATTAAAATTTCTGTTATCTCTTTGTATTTTCAGGTTTTATTTGTCCATACCAATGTTTTTGTTTTGCCGGAACATAATTTAAAATATTCTGCAGCCTTTTCTAAAACAAAAAAAAATGAAATATTTTCCTAGAATTTTAATTAAAATCTGAATATAGTAGGATCTACTATGTATACAATTTAAAAACAAAAAGCTTCAAAGAAAACCATTCGAATAAAAAATAAATAATGAAAACAAAATTAATTTAAATTTTAGGTGTAGAAAGAGTACCAGACGAAAGTGTATCAAACTTTTAGCATCCATTGACCTTTTGCACTCAAGGGCTCTGGAGCAAAGCTATTTAAAATTTGTCTTCTAATCGAGGGGTGCAGTATGCATGAGACAATGCAAATAATTTTCAGTTCATAACATAAGGACATTTAAGGAAATAATAACATACAACGATGTATTTTCTTATAGTACGCATATCATTTACATATATGTAAATATGATCTTATCCTTAAAATTTCTTCGAATAGCTGATAATGTGAGTGAAAAAAAACTTCGAGTACAAAGGGCACAAAAACAGATAAAAATATGATGAAATATCAAGATGCATGATAAATAAATCAACCGATTTTACGTTGAAAGGGAACGTGCAAAGTGTATCACGACAGACTAAACACTTCTCTTATCCATTGAGCAATATGTACGATTAGTGAAACAAAGGTACACGAGTGTAATTCAATGTTTTAGGGTAACCTGATAAGGTAATAAAGAAATTCGAAAACTGAGATAAGAAATTTACAAGAACTCAAATCGTTTTGAAGCATCTAATAATGTCCAATAATAAGACAGTGTTGTGACTTCGTAATTTACCATTGATAATTTCCAAACCACTTCCTTATCCTTTTTTTCATTTTATAATCGTTATTTTTTTTTAATATAAAAATGGAAAAACGACAAAACACCAGTGAGGTTCCTAAGTAGTATTATATAATAACACGATTCCAAGGTTTACGTTTTCGCGAAAAAGTGATGACGAGTTGCTGGTAAATAACATCCATAACGGAGTACAAAGGGTAATATTTGGTTAATGGGTTATTTAAAAATAAATTGAAACAATATTTACATACACCATTTTTTTTTTTAAATTTAATTTCTTTTTACGATTTTGTATCCAGTAACTGGAGTTCTACTCCTCAGATGGTAGTAGTTTTCTATTTGAACATTAAATTTAATCATAAAATTCAAGGCTAATGAAAGAATAATATAAAAAATTGTAAAACCGATAAAAGATTAAAAAAAAATTTAAAGGGGAAAAAGGAAGTAAAATAATTTTTTGGGGAGAGCCATGACATTGAGAATCGAAGAAATCATAGCAAGTAAAACATAAACTAAATTCAATTAAATAAATACATCATGTCTATCAGAAATAAATAACAAAAAAGTTCCCAGAAGCTATTTTATAAGCCAAATTAATGTTTAGTTGAAATGTATTTAAGGTGAAATTAAATTTGTTAAAATTTAAAGGTAAAATTACTTCACCAATCATAATTAATAATAAAAGTTCTACGTTACGTCTGAGGTTTTGTCCCCAGAAACAAAAGATTTCAATCACAAATTTCAGAATAAACTTATAGAATCAAACTTCTAAGGTAGGGGAGGTTATAAAACGGTTTCAAGATGGGAGTGATTATATGGACTCTTTTATAACCTCCTCTACCTCTGGAAATTTGATTCTATGTCTATGAGTTAGCCGAAACGTAGAACATTTTATTTTTATTAATTCTATTTGCTGAAATAACTTTACTTCAAATTTTATTACATCTACCAATTACCTTCTAAAAAAGCTCCTGGCCACGATCTTATCACAGCACACATTCTGAAACAGCTCTCTCGTAAAGCTATTCTATTCCTTACCTATATGTATAATGTTACACTCCGATCCACCTATTACCCTGACCCTTGGAAAATATCTATAATAAAAATGTTTCCCAAACCCTCCAAGCCACTTGAATATCCATCTTCCTACCGTCCTATTTCGCTCCTGCCCATTATGGGCAAAATCCTAGAAAAACTCTTATTAAAACGCCTCTATCCAATCCTTGACTCATATCATGTTATTCCTGACCACCAGTTTGGATTTAGAACATCTCATTCTACCATACAACAGAGTCATCGAGTGGTTGATGTCATATCTTTCACATTGGAGCGCGGTATGTACTGCACGGGAGTCTTCCTCGATGTTGAACAAGCTTTTAACCGAGTCTGGCATCCAGGTCTGCTCTATAAACTTCGTCAATTCCTACCCCCAACATATTTCCTTATAATCCACTCCTACCTCACTGATAGAACCTTTAAAGTAAATCATAACCTAGCCTACTCATCTCTCTTTTCTCAGTCCGCCGGTGTTCCTCAAGGTAGTATCTTAGGTCCCATTCTTTATACGGTTTATACAGCTGACATCCCAACCCACCCTAACACAGTGCTAACAACATACGCTGATGACACATGTATACTTTCTGTAAACAACGACCCAACTAATACATCACAAACACAACAGGCACACATAACATCTATTGAAGAATGGTGTAAAAACTGGAGAATCAAAATAAATCCTGACAAATCCCACCAGATCACCTTTACTCTCCGTCGTAAACCTCTGCCCTCCTGTCCTACAGTATCCTTTCTAGATACACCATTAACGCCTGTTGAACAGATTCGATACTTAGGACTCCATCTTGACAAGAGACTTACTTGGAATCCACACACAAGACTGAAACGACAAGAAACTGCTCGTAGATTCCGATTGCTACAACACTTACTTGACAAACGCTCTAAACTTCCCATTCACTACAAAAAATTAGTATACTACAATAATCAGACCAATTTGGACATATGGAATTGAGCTCTGGGGCACCACCAAACCATCAAATTCTTCCCGCATCCAATCGTTACAATCCTAAATCCTACGTAAAATCCTTGATGCTCCTTATTACGTCACAAATAAACTCATTCATAAAGACCTTAACATCCCATTCGTTGCAGATTTGACCCAAACCAGATATGCGTCTTTTTATTCCAAACTCCTTAACCATCCTAACCCATTAATTCTTAATCTCTCATCCTTAACAATCCCTGATAATCCTCCGAGGTGTCTGAAAAGAAGATGGCCACGAGACCTTCTAGTTTAAATTAATGTTTGAAGTACCACCAATGGGTGGTTCCTTCCAAAGATTTTCAAGTGTATATGAAGCATACTACATATTTACCTATTGTATTATTTTGTACAGTTGTAAATTACAATAAATAAATAATTAAAAAAAAAAAATATTAAATGTTGAAACGATTATATTCAAGTAAAACTTTGAAATTCCCTGATGTTCGAGAATCGCCCATCCATTTGATATTTGAGAAATTTCTGATTTTTAATTTCTCATAGTCTTTAATATTTATTTTCGACAAAAATTAGGGATTCAATTAAAAATATTTACCTATAAAAAGTTTAAATGTCAACTATATGGCATAAATAAAGTATGATTGTGGTATCTTCACAGAAGAACTTATTGCAAAATTAAGAGCAGTGCAGTCATCAACAGACCAGTTGGAAATAGTTAGCTTCGAGTCCCATTTTGCCTTCAAAGGACTTTCTCAATTGTCTCTGGAAATTCTATTGTTCAAGAGATTATACCATCAAGCAGATTGAGAATTCGTCTAAAATAAAAAACAATAATTGTTCTGGGTTCTATGTCATTCCTGGATTCCTGGAAACGAAAAAGTAAATGAAGCTAATAGAAACTGAAACTAGAAACTGGCGCCCAGAAAATATAATACCCACTTACATTCCCCCTTCAGATCTGTTTTGACCAATATGGATTGGAAATATTTCATGACAGGCAACAGAATTAGACTGCATCAGACAATAAAAAGTTTAAAATCAGTGAGTTACTGAGTCTCTGCCTCCAAACAATGTAAAAGAGAGGAGGTGGTTATTACGCGCCTCAAAATTGGACACTACGGTTTAACCCGTTACCATAACAAGGTATATCCATATCCACTTCAGAGTCAACTCTGTAATGTAATTATGACTGTGTTTCACATCTTTGAGGAGTGTCCTCGATACAGAGGGGTCATGGAAAATTGTTGGAGGATATTGCGACTCTCAAGGGCCTTGTTCAACAATAAGGAGAATATCATCGAGGATGTTGATTTCATTAAAGGCATCAAATAATTTACTTAGATATTCATCTGATTTGTAAATTATAAAACATCAATAATTAATTACCAAAATTATTAGTAATAATAAAGGCTTAGGGAACCTGAAGGTTCGATGCCGATACCATCAATCGTTCTCTACATACCTCTTTCCAGTGACGCTGCTCCAAATCCAAATCTACTGAATCCCTACCTACGCTTCGGTCTACCCCACGGAATTTTACACGTCGGTTCAGTGTTCATTAACATTTTAGGAATCCGCTCGTTACTAAGCCCTCCAACTTCACACGCCCACCAGCAGCATTGCTATAACCTGAATTTACTGGATGCAATTTACTTCAGCGTTGTGTAGCCTTATAAATATTCACGTTGATCCAACCTTTTTTTATCCGAATATTTTACATTATTTTCAAAACCCCTTAGCACTAAAATTATTAGTATCACAAAATATTAAGTTATAAAAAAAAAATAATATCTAGTTTAATAATTAATAATCAAACAAATATATTTTCAACTACAAAGGGGATGGTAACCACCCTGAGTTTTTGTCCTCAAATTTAAACAATAACGAGTGATGCAAATAAATATAATAAATTCCCTTCATAGAGTGTTATTTTAAAAAGGGGCAAAATAAAAGTGAGTGTTACTCTTTTTAATGCCCTGGGAAACAAGAGGATAGACCTAATATAGAGTGCTAAGGGACGAGGTGAAGCAACAGAGCGCCCATCAGGGAGACAGCCGATGCTTCTTCCGACAATCGGCTAAAAGAAAAACCTGCACCACAAAGTCCTACTCTAAATGTGAGCCTTGTGAGTAGTCTTGAAATTGCTGGAAAAGTAATTATAATTTCATAAAGGATATAAATCAAAAAGACATTTTATTTTAGGGTCAGTCCGTTATAAGCAGTCCAGAAAAAAAAACAATAGCTCGAAAAAATGTATACGTTTTGGTCCATCACTTGTGGTTTTCATAATTCAAAAACAACTAATTTAGAATTTGATTGTATAAGAGTTTCTAATGATGGTAATTTTTTTCCCGGTATTTTTTACTTTAACTTATCAATGGAATATTTATCAAGGGAAGTTTTTGCGATCGCGTAAAAATTTATAATCCGAGTTTTCACGGAAATGCTTCGTTTTGAAGCCCCTCCAGTCCAAAAAATCCAAGACTCCCAAAATGGTTTGTTTGTCTCTCTGTATGTATGGGAAGAGCTTAGCTAAAAAAACGAAAAGTCATTTAATTTACGAAATTACATATTTAGATTAGAGCGTAGGATGGTACCTCAACTTTTTCAATAGACTTTGGGACTTTATTTAACAATTTTAAGGAATTTTCTTTAAACTACTCTTAAACTAAAAACTGACCTAGCAAAACAATACCTTGAATTAAAGCATAATTTTGATTTTGAGAACCCACTTATATTATATAAAGAAGGCACAGAAGAAAAATTTAAATACCTTGAGGGACTATATATTTCTGAAAACATCAACAGTTGTAAATTTATATACGGATTCCGAAGACCTTAATATTTTTTTTTTTTAACAATAGGTATTTTAAATAAATAATTACGTGTTTTTAGATTCGCACTTCCCATTTACTAGTTTGGTACATATAAAAAAAAATTAAACATTTTAGTAATTCTAATTTTAATTCGAAAGATTTTTGGAAATTTATTTATGGTAATATTTTTTTTCTTATTTATTTTTGATTTTTAAGTTTTCGGAGAATTTTTAACCTTTGTCGTAATTTTAGAATAAATATAATATTTTAATGTTGGTAACCCCTCTCCTCCAGGAGAAGGTTCTAGTTTGGTTACCATGATAACGTGTTTGGTGATGGATACAAATTATTTTTTATTATTTTTTTTTTTTGGTATCATTGTTGTATCGTGCCTGTGAATTGTAAGTCATTTACTGTAAAGCGGGTTTTTGCCTGAATAGGCGAAAATTTGATAAGATTAATAAATTATTTTTTTGAGACTAAAATATTTTTGTGTTTTAAACACATAAATAGTCTTCCTTCCCTCCTGGGTATCCTATTTTGACGAAACTTTAATTTTAATAATAAACTATCAAAATATCGATTTCCCGTCACTTGGAAAAAAAATGTTATTTATTTAAAAAAAGTGTATTTCGGGTAACTATTCAACCTAGAGATCTGTTAGAGCTCAAATTTACCAAAGAAAAATCACGAACGCAAAAGATATATAACTGACTTCCAAAGCGACAACTGCAAAGCAAAATATAATAAGATTGGTTCCATTTTTATTAAGACAATTTTAATGATCTTTTTCGTTCCCAAACACATTTTATCGATTTGAAGGTATTTATTAGTCCGGATGGTGATTAGATTAGCTGTAAAGCCCCGACTCTAGTATAATCAAGCCCCCTAAGTTATTTTATACAGCGTAGAGTAGGGTAAAGTTTTTGTGCTACTATGCTTCCAGGCGCTTCGTAAATTAAACTTGACCAAACATAGGCACACCAGATTTAGCTCATACTTAACGACTTCGACTAATTTGTTAAATAAAAGTTTGAATTTAACTATCAAAGTTTTTAAAATTATAAATTTTAAAATATTCCGAGTTCGAAAACATACAATCGACTTATACTACTTTCATTTTTATAATGTAAAACTTCAATTGAAATAATACAATACGCCACACTCAAAGGCAATAAGTATTCAATCATACCATAAATAAATATTATATAAAAAGAAAAATAGATAAGTATTAATATAAAAATAAAATAAGATAAACAATAGCTAAAATATATATTAATAATAAGGATAAATAAATACACATTATAGATAAACAAAGGCAGACAATTTAATTAACAGTAAAACTAGAAAACCACTTAGGTAAAGAATTAAAAATATAATAAATCGTCTTGAACCCATTCAAACATATTTACAGTATTTACGTTCTGCCCAGTGAACCCCGATTTAGAGAATTATAATATTTAAATTGAACAATGGAGACTTATTTATAAATCTTAAATAAAAATAGTTATTGTCATCAAGAACACTCAACCAGTGTTGAGTTGTGCTAGTGGAAAACTAGGCAACTGGCTTCCATTAAAATGGTCCACCATCGGAAAAATCAGATATTTGTATATGTCGGATATTATTTTCTCTCCTGGTTTTGATAGCTTGGCTTGAGTTGGCTGATATTAAAGCGAAGAAGCTTAATACATCAATAATGAAGCTATTGTAGAACAATTTTACAATATATTAAAATTAAGTTTGTTATACGTTAAGCATTATTTTCAAATCACTAAGATTTATTCTGCCCCCTTTTTTTTATTATAAGTATAAATGGTTTCAAAGAATAGAAAATAAAATTCACACCAGTTTCTGACAGCTCTTGAAAAAAAAAAACTCAATGAATGTAACAAGTCCTTCAAATGTTGAACTATGAATAATCGGCCAGGAGGGAGGTATAGAAAATGCTTTTGATAGGACCTGGAAAAAAATTATCATTGACACTCTAGTTAGTATCGGGATTAACGGTCATATTCTTCCCTTCATAAATAATTTTTTACTTAACAGAAGCTTTAGAGTCAGAATTGGTAATGTCCTATCAAATGAATTCGAACAGGAGAATGGAGTGCCTCAGGGTTGTGTTTTGAGCACGACCCTTTTCTGTATATGTTTTAATAAAGTGTTGAATGTGGTTGGGTTACCTGTTAAAAACATGCTCTACGTGGACGATCCTGCTATTTATACTGAGGGGGAAAACGTAGTATCCTTACAAGAAGATATTCAAACCGCTCTAAACGTCAGTGTATGGCTTTCTGGTCATGGATTTAAAATGTCAACAAATAAAACAGCTGCTATTCTTTTTTGCAAAAGACAGCCGATTGTAATGCCGTCACTGACCTTTAACAATCCACCAGTTACATTCGCTCACACTGTCAAGTACCTAGGATTGATTTTCGATAGAACGCTCAGTTGGATCCCGCGTATAAAGCAATTAAAAGCAAGTTGCCTCCGCTCTCTTAATCTTTTGAAAATGGTCGGTAACACCAGTTGGGTCGGATCGAACAAGTATGCTGACCTTATACAAAAGCTGGACTAAGGTTGTAATGCCTACTATTCAACATCGGGTACCACCATTAAAATCCTTGACTCTGTACAAAATGCGGGACTCAGAATAGCTACGGGTGCTTTCCGCTCAAGCCCTATCAATAGTCTATATGTCGATGCTGACGAGCCTCCACTTGACCTACGAAGACAACAAATTGATCTCATTTACTTTGTTAAAATCATATCAGCTATAAACCATCCTATTAATGAGCTGTTTCTAAATAGACAGATTCTAAACCAGCAGCAAATCGACCTAACCAAGAGAACACCGTTTACAGTCAGGGTTTCCACTTTACTGCTCAGTTTAAACATAGAAATACCTACTTTGCAAGAGACTGTAATTCCATCATCTTATTCTTGGGAACTGACTTTCCTGTCCTAAACTCTGTCTTTCCCTTTCAAGGCTACCTAAAAACAACACTCCACCATATCGATATAAATATGAATTTCTCAGACAGCAACATAAATTAGGTGACGCCGACTTCATTTATACTGACGGCTCCAAAAATTACTTAGGTAATACTCGATTGTGTGCAATGATCACCAGTACCTATTCTCTTTATCACATATATGTAGTAGCTATACAGCTGAAATGGTTGCAATCAACAAAAGTTTAAATGTTTTTCACCCTACAAAACTAAAACTTGTCATTTGTACAGATTCTTTGTCTGCCCTACTTAGCTTAAGAAATATTTTTTCAACAAACCCACTAAATCAAACCATATATTACTCATTACAGTCCGCCATCAGAAACGGTATTTCAGTGTTCTTCGGCAACGAACTGGCCATAGGGCAGCAAAAGTGGCGATTGCTGAAAGAATTCCATATCGCGAAGTGCCTGTAAATGATTTCATTGCTCTCATTAAGCAGAAGATTAAATTGAAATGGAGACAAATGTGGGAAAATGTTTCTAATAACAAATTGAGGGAAATTAGAAGGGACGTCTCCCCTTGGATATCATCAACTAGAGATGTGCGCAAAGAGGAGGTGATTTTGACGCGCCTTCGAATAGGACACACGCGCCTGACCCACGGTTACCTTATGGCTCGCGATCCTCCACCGTTATGCCAAACTTGAGGAACAGAACTTACAGTCAAACACATTCTGACAGAATGCCGAGCTTATAACTTCCTCAAATCTTTATATAATATACCTGATGATCTCCATTCCATCTTGCAGGATAACAAAAATACCATAGATAGACTTTTTAAGTTTCTACATCATTCCAAGCTCTACCATAAAATTTAATCAAATCTTACCTCAGAACCATGCGTTTTTTTTTTCCTTTCTCTTCAACACACCTATTAATATTATTACCAAGACCGATTAGGGTCTTGTCTTTATGGCTACCAGGTCATTGTGGGATACCGGGAAAGAAAAGGCAGACTAGCTATAAATACAGGTCGTAACATCATCTACATGAAAATCAATGACAATTGATGGCAAGAAGAATGGTTCATCACCAGAGAAAACAATTTAAGAATGGTCCAACATACTGTGAAACATCCAACCAGAAACATGAATCTGCTTCAGAGATATATCAACCCTTCGGATGGGCCATACTCGACTCACCCACTGTCATGAAACGATCTCACTGTTAGGCACATCCTTACTGAGTTGCTCAGGAATCACACCGATTCTCTTCATGTGTACAGGAAATTGTCAGGGAAGACCTCACAACAGTAATTTACTCACTACGTCAATTTTAAGTGTTACTTTATAAAATGTAAATTGTAATTGTTAATATGTAATTGTAATTGTAAATTTCTCACTTTGTAATTTCAACTGTATTTGTATTTCAACTGTATGAACATGCAAGTTGTAATATAATCTGTAAATCCAGTGTAAATGGCCCGAGTGGTCGAAACACTTAAATAAATAAAATAAAATAAAAAGAAAGGATTAATCTCATCTCAAAGCAGGGTGGTACCTTTTTTTTACACATAAAAAGTAAATGATGGACAGTATGTTAGGCATTTTTTTAATTGTAAAAAATGGTTTTGTTATTTTTTATCATTTTTTGTCTTCAATTTGTTTTACTCAAGTTGCACACGACCCATATTGGTCACACACGAAGTATTAAAATGATGACCTGACAGGAGACTGAGTGGAATATCATACACCGCCACAAATTAATGGGCAGTCATCCATCGCGATGCGGCGTAGGTACTACCAATAAGCCACTACTCGTTTGCAAGATTTAAAAAACAGAACAAAAAAAAAAAAAACAGGAAAGGATTATGTGAACAAAGCTATATGTTTTTTAGGGCAATTTAAAAATATTATTACTTTCCTATCCTTCTAATGTTCATAAATTTCAAAGTTTTATTTAACTGAAAGACTTAGAACTCTTTATTAAATAGTAGTAAATAAATTTTTTTTTATTACTTTTCTTCTAACAATACAAAATCCGAAATCGCCTTATAACCATGATGCAACCTGATATAATGTATAATGAATTCTATGGCAATATAGTTTTCTACTGAACGTAATTGATGAGACTGAGAAAACTAATTAATATATAAAATAGCAACGCACTAATATTTTAAATCTTTACTATCTTTTTTAAAATTTGTTTTTATCATCAGATCGGCACTTGTTAGTCGTATGCTTATTGTTTGTTTGTTAAATTTTTTTTTTTTTAAACTTGATAATGGAGGGGAGGGGTATAGTCTCGTGCAAGTGATATCCATTTGCAACACCGTAACCATGAACTATTATAATTAAAAATAATAAATATCTATTGTTACAAAAAGAAAATAATAATAATCCAAAGAAAATAACAAACGAAAAAGCATAATATTTATAGAATTAATAAAAAAGTTATCTTTGCGGAAAATATAATTTGAGAAAAAGAAAGGGAAGAAGGAAAATAATAAAGTAATATAATGATACTAATAAAAATAAATAAATAAAGAGTTTAAGACAGGATCTTCAGTTTTTGGGATGAGGATTGCCAACATTTTGCCTGTGCACCTTTAATTATTGGTTAAATGAAATCTTGCAGTTCACCATACCATTGGTTGTTTCATGCAAACCAGTAGGAATCCACTGCGATTCTCAGAATCTTGTTTTGAAATTTCTGTAATTTTTTTTTCTGTTCGTACAGGATGCTGTTTCATTGCCATACAGCAGTTTATAAATGAGAATTTTATGTCAGGTTTCAGTCTTGATTTTTAACAATATGGTACAGCAACTTTTACAGGATTGGGTGAATTTGATGTTCATATGATGATTCAAATAAGGCGAAGTTCGAGATGAATTCCAAGGTATCCTACTGCTTCGCTGGCGGAACTCCATTACAGTTATTTGTCCATGAAAATCAGTTCAGGTGATTCTAAGAGCTGGGAGTCTAAGAGTAAAAAGCTTTGAAGTACATTGTTCAATTTTGAGGTTAATTATCCATTTATCAAAGTATCATTCCATAACTTTGATATAGAATCTTGTAAATATAAGTCAAGCATACATTATTCAAAATTAAAAATATTTGTAACCATTATAGAATTTGAAAAAAAAAAAATGTGTGATATCAAATTCTTTCTCCCCCAAGTCTATATAGACATCTTTGTTACTTTTGAGGTCTATTTTCACCCCCTTAAATATTTTTAAAGACATACGAAACATCTTAATTATGGTATGAATGGTTTATTAACAATAGATCTAATCAATTGTCTTTCGAGTTTTTAAGTTATCCTAATGTCATTATTTTAGTCATTTATACATAATTTTAGTCATTAGCAAAAACAGTTAACCCTAAAATTAATCTGCTGTAGCACTTGTCTTAATAATGAAATAAATTATATAATTATTAATAAAACCACTAATGATAACAGTGATAAGGAAGGACGCTCATGAATACGTAAAGAATTTTAAGTACACAGCCTCTATAATGGCTAGAAGATACGAAATTAAAGATTAAATAAAAGCTGATAACCCAAGTCATGTTTCTGTAATAAAATTTCTCGATTCGTGCTTACAGTCCAAAAACCTGACAGTAAGAATTCACGGAATTGCTATTCCTTAAAAATTACAAAGAAAGACGCTTGAGTTAACAAAAAAAAGTTCTATATTATTTATATATTTACAACAACGCATAAAATAAAAAAATCAGTTAGTAAGCTAGGGACAGAGATGAATGCAAAGTATGCCGAATCTTGAATTTAGTGTAAAAAAAAGTCAAATAAAGATGCTACTAACAGATACTACTAACCAATCAGAAAAAGTCAGATTGGAAGAAATAAAATTCATAAATAGTGAAATAATAAAATGAATAAACAGTTTGTTAGGACAAAATATTTTGCCTTAAACATTTATTTCTTTAAATTGATTTTTATTCAACAAAAAACTTCATGCCCTTAAAAACACAAAATATTAATTTGCTCCGTTTCTGTACAAAATCGGACTAGTATCTATATGAACTTTTTTATTCCCTTTAAGGTTTTAGTTTAACCTTCTTTGATAAAGACTCCATGACACCCTATACACAATGGCACGCATTGATGGGTCACAGAAAAACTCAAATAAAGAGTATTATTTTTAATTAGCAATCATAAAAAGTCTTGATTAAAATGAATAATGAGTTTGTTAGGAAAAGTATTTTTATAAAAAATATTATAAATTAATTCTTAAAATTTTCACTCAGTGTCTGACTATATTTCCTGAATTTGAAAATTTGTCTAGTTTACTTTGCTGCAATTATTTTTTATTTATAAAAATAATTCTTTTATTTTGGCCTTATCATCAACAAATATCGCAAACAAAGTCATGTTATAATATCATTACATAGTATTACAAAAAAAATGAAATAACGATTTTCATTATTCTTTTACTTAGAAATGGAGATTCACTCACTCACTACAGTCCTTGTTGGACCTGGGCCTCTGCCACCATTCTTCCCCATGCCTCGCGGTCTCCAGCGAGACTCCTCCAGTTTTCAACTACCATTCCTCTCAAATCATCCAGCCACCGGCGTCTGGGTCATCCCCTTTTCCTTTTTCCTTCTGGTGCACACTTTAGCATTCTTTTAGGTAGCCTGCAGGGCTCCATCCTTTCCACATGTCCCAACCATCTTAGCCTGCTCTTCTTAATAGCACAGAGAATATCAGGCTCTCCATACAATTCCTTTATTTCGTCATTGCTTCTGATTCTCCACCTGTGCTCCTCTTTAACGGTTCCAAAGATTGTTCGTAGGACTCTTCTCTCCCAAACCAGTAGAGCTCTTCTATTTTCCTTGGTTAGAGTCCATGTCTCACTGCCATACATTACCACTGGTCTAATTATTGTTTTGTACAACAAAAGTTTTGCTTTCCTGGAAAGACTTTTGTATCGGAGAGCTTTTTGCAGGGCATAGAAACATCTGGTTCCTGCTACCATGCTGCCCTTAATTTCTACTTCTAAATTATTGTTCTCCGTCACAACTCCTCCCAGGTACTTGAAAGTACTGCAGCTATAAAACATATTTTCCCCCACATCCACAATATCTCCTCTCTCCCTGGTCTGTCTAGAGGTTTTCATATATTTCGTCTTTTCACTATTTATAATAAGTCCTAAATCCTGTCCTGCTCTCTTGAATTCTTCTACAGCACCAGCCAGTGCTGTTTTGGTTCTCCCTGTGATGACTACATCATCCGCATAAGCCATGTGTTGTGTGAGCCTATTGTAAATGTTGCCTCCCGGGTTTGTCCTTATTTTTCTAATAGCAACTTCTAAGGCGAGGTTGAACAGTACTGGTGATAATGGGTCTCCTTGTCTTAAGCCACTGTTAACCCTAAAGCTGCTGCTTGTTAACAACTGCTGGGCGAGTACCAGAGCGGTTTCCGCCCAGGACGGTCAACAACAGATCACCTGTTCTCGATCAGACAAATGCTCGAGAAAACGTATGAGTACAATGTTGACTTACACCACCTCTTTATTGACCTTCGACAGGCTTATGATAGTGTAGACAGAGGGAGATTATTAAAGGCATTGCAGTCACTGGGAATACCTAGCAAGTTAATAAGATTAACAAAGATGACCCTGGAAAGGACTAGTTGCAAGGTGAAAACTCGAGTGGGCATCTCTAATAGCTTTAGGGTTAAAAAATGCAGATATTACTTGAAAATAAAAAAAAGGCGAAGCGAATCAACAAAGTTATTTATTTAGTTATTACCGATTATTTTATCCACTATTTATGAGCGGGAAAAATAATTGAGAAAAAAAGGATGTATTGAGATGTGTGAAACCTTGATATTTTTCGTCTCCAGTGTTGCTAGTTGTATTTGCATGTTCAATTTAGCGCTTCTTCGATCCAGAACCCTATTAGTGAAATTGCATTGTTGTTATTTCTCCTCTATTAATTAAGGTTTGATAATTAAAAAATTAATTAAAATTATTTTAAAACATCTATTATTTTTCAATAATGTCTAAACTGTATTAATTTATCGGAATATTTCAGTCAACTTCCCTCACAAAAAATAATGTAACTCTTATTTTTTCAATTCAAAACTAGATGATATCAGCAGAATACAAATATAACAGCCACGAGATAGGCACTAGAGTATAAACAATTTTTAATGTCATTTAAAGTCGATTACGGTCATAATTTATTTTAATTTATAATAAATCAAACTATATGTTTTAATACATGCATACCCTCAGTTGCTTACTTGTCAATATTTTTGGTTTTACTTTTTAAATATTTTTATATTAAATAATAGCTGATTAAATTAAAAAAATTTACATTACAAATAAGTAATGTAAAAAAAAATTAAATGCAGGGAAATGAATATACCACAAACAGTAAAACATGCAAAAAGTTGCAACGTAACAGTAGACATTAAAACTTGGGAACACATCAAACATGACTACCTCCCGATGTTTCCGTTGCTATTAACTTCCCAACTTATGCACCTTTCCTTGTATATAAACTTTTTCACATTCTAATTACTTTTATCAAACGTCTCTTTAGAAACATTAAACTATACAAAACTTTACCTTACCTTCACCCGTTTTAAATTTATTTACGAGATACAACTTCTTCAGAGATAATTAAAGAATTAAAAGTTACGAGGAATTTTTTCCCTTTTATCATTTAACGTAAATATTTTATAAACATATTGATTCCTTTTATATCTAGATTTGAATTCGAAGTTTATAATTTGTGCTGCATATAAAACCAATAAAAAATTGATTGATGACCATAGTCTGATCATATTAATGAAAAATAAAAAATATTAAACAGGTCAAGAAATTGTCTATTTAATAAATTAGTTTATTTATTATTATTATTTTTAATAATAACACTGTGAAATTTTAACATGCACGCCAGATGTGACTTGAAGACATAATTTCCTAAAAAAGGAAGGCACAGATGGAAATATAGACGCAAGCGAGGCTTAAATAAAACAAGGCAGTCTTGGAAACGGCAGATGGAAAAGCATGTCGTGCTTCGTTGAAGAGAAAATGTTAAATGAATATGAGGAATTATTATTTATTCCTGAATGTGGATATAGACTAGTATTTTTCAATACTACAAATATTGTGTTGATGTTAATCTTCCTTTTACATAAATAGATTATTTATTTATTTTAGATATTAGAATTTATTATTTCTAGAAGAAACTAGACACCACGTTTTTATGTAAATCTACTTTTAAAATATTTTTATACTGCTCTGATATAATTTTGATATATAATTTCTAAAAAAAACACAACTACTGTATTTTAATTTATATGTGAAAGCCATTTACTGATTAATAATTATTAGAACTTAAGTATTTTAATAATAGGCTATAATGGGTTGTAATTAAAATTAAGGGTGACCGCAATGGGAAGATTAAAACATAAAAGGAATATTTTCCACTGTGTCACAGGCAGACACCACAGTCATTTCAATATAGTACATTGATTACAATAATTGCGATAATAGTAAATATTGGAAAAAATGATATTGGTGAAATCCTTCATTATAAAATAAATAAATTTGACTAAAGTTTAAATTAAATATAATTAAGAAGTATAATATGAATTAATTATGTAAAATCACATCAAACTAAAATAAATATTGAAAATGTTTTAAATCAATGTGAATATATTTAAATATTGCAAACAAATAATCAGAAACAATTATTTTTAAAATCTCTTCAGAAAACAAACAACGATTTAACCTTAACACAACGATTTTATGTTTAATAACACGTGAAAAACCTCCATTATTCGCGAAAAAAAAATTTTAATGCTGTCATAAATTTTGAGGTAAATGGGTAAATTTTCCGCAAATTGGCACTCAACAAACCAACTAACTAAGGGCGTTATTGGTGTGGTTTTGTCAAAATTTGTTGAATAAACAGCTGCTCTACTGTTATGGGTAGTTGAGGCAAAATGGTAGACAAAGCAACACCACAACACTTAATCATGGTTGGTGGGAGCTAAACCGACCGAGAAACGAACCCCACGCTCTGTTATCTGTAACCGTTTTGAGTGTTATTTGTTAACTCTCTTACCAAAATTTGTTACATCAAGGAATATAATGTGAATTAAAATAAAATTTCTAAAAAAAAAAAAAAAATGCGTTTGTTCCATTATTCGGTGTATCAACGTAAATAAAACAACTTTCTGGTAAAGCAACAACTGTCATAAACGTACAGATAATGAAATATGAAAAGAAAAAAACCTCTAGCAAGAAACAATATAAAAAATAATGAATTAACCATAATTAATTATGACGTGCTGTCTTATTCCAATTCTCGAGAACTGAAAAATCTTCCAGTGTTTTTCCATCTATTTCTTAATTTTTTTTGTCTTTATTCTATAGTATTACATTCTGTCATATACAATCAGACGTTGGTAATAGAGATAGGATAGTACATTTACTCCATATTTACAGAGATATATAAATTAAATAATAAATTAAAAAAAACTGTATAAAATAACATATCGAATGCAATTACATTCTGCCAAGTGAACTCAGAACCGCAACTGAACTGAGCAAGTCAGTGAAATTTTTCTAAGTAAAAATTACAAGACTAATTGTTATTATTTCCTACATTTATTATGTAATTTATTTATTTGTTATTAGTTACTATAATACTAACACGAATTTCGCTAAAATTGAAGTATGTACTAACTGCAAAATAAACTAGTAATAACACAGATCAGCATTATTTTAATGTGTAGGATCTAAAACTATTATTTCACTTATTTGTCACGTTAAAATACAACATTTTGTTCTAAATTATATCAGTAAGGTGTATATCATTCCTACTAGAGAAAAAATTTATTTATGATATTTCATTTTTTTCTTGTTTTAACTGATCGATGCCGACAAGGGTGGATAATGTAGGTTACTAAACACACAAACAATTAAGTACAAACTTCCTCCATACAAATTATTTTCATATCTGCAGCGGACATTTGGCCGGTTTCAAATCGCAGATAATGAGCCCTTAAACAAGACTCCTAATTACGATACAATCTGCGATTGGAAGTCATTACCAAGGGTAGGTAATACATTAAAGCTCTCTCGTTAGAAATCGCGTTTATTATTGATGTAGAGATAGTATCCCAAATGAATTTTGATAGCCACTCTTAGCTGGGCGTTTTTATTTAGTATTTTAAATTTTGAATATTGTCTATCCCAGAGGCGGCATGTATAACGTAATTAAGTTGTATATTAACATTTACCACATATAGAACCTCACAATGTGTTCTTGTCAACTTCAAATAATAAAAATAAATCTGTACTATTGGGACCAATTAAGGGTGCAGGACTCTGTAAGGAAGTACTGTTATAAGATCAACGGTTGTGCGAGGAGCCACTTTATGAGGCTAGGTGGTCCCTGGAAGGCTCCAAAAACCCACAGGGCTGACTCAAGGGTAAAGTAAGAAAATAAATTATTACATGTTACAGCTAGATTCGAACCCGGGTCCTTGGAGTTAGGAGCTCAATGCCTTACCAAAAAGCCACCCTGATAAGTAATAACCTCTATAAATATAAATAATACAAATTTATTGTACACAATGAAACATAAAGACTAGATTCTGGCTATTAACCTTACTGAAAAATAAAGTACAATTAAGAAACTGTGAGACTATATTCGCCATCAAAAGTTAGTAACTAGTTCAAATTACAAAAAAAAAAAAAAAATGAAATGGGGTTCGAAGTTTACCTTTAAAACAGCAATGGAAAACTTACTTTGTTGTAAAGTAATTTAACTCCATCAACTATCACGGATAGCTTCGTTCGTTTTATATTGATAAACTTAATGTCCCTAAATTTACTGAGTTCCCTAGAATGTATTTTTTTTTAAATTATTTTATTTTTAAATTTTTATTCTTATTTAAATTTGTTGAATTATGTTTTCCCTTCCAAGAATACAACATTGTTTGATAAAATATAAAAATTCGTGCAAATATATAAAACTGACTAATAGTAAAACCATAATGAAAAATCTCGTTTCATAAGACTTTCTGTAAAATGGTATGTCTACTCTGACTTAGAGGCTTTGAATCTATGAACTGCTGTGAAGAGGATATCACGGATATATATCACTATCTGTCTAACTCAGCAACGTATGGGGATATTGAAAACGTTATAGGTAATTTGATTTGTGAAGGCAATATGAAAACTCAAGGTTTTGGACTGCATAGATTTACTATAGAAACTTTTTTGACGGTATGGTTGCGCTATAGAGTTTTATAATAAACTGACAAACTGGTGAAATATTTGAAAATCCAGAAATCAAATTACAATTTTGATTATTCATTTTTTTTAAGTGAATATTTTAAGCTTCAATGATAAATAATTAAATCGACTAATTTTAAGTAAAATTTAGTTTACATGCCAAATTTTTCAATTTCTTATTTGTTTGAAGTTATAAATTTCGTATCTTAACCGATTTTTGGAAAATTACGGAAGTAAGTTATACAAAATTTTTTTCTTTTTTTTTTTCAATGTAACGATATTATTCCGGGTTTTCGATTTGGTTTTCAGTATAGTTATTCCACTTCTCACCAACTGGCATGGCTGTCGGAATTTATAGCAAATGAATTTGAAATGAAGATAAAAATAAGCACACACTGGTAACGTTCTTGGACTTCCAACAAGCGTTTGTTAAGATCTGGCGTCTCCTACACAAACTAAAGAAAGTAGACATTTTGAAATGTTAATACAATATTCTGAGCTCATTCCTAAACGGTCAGATATATTCTGTTAGTATAAAAAACATGAATTCCACCATCAGACAAATCCATGCCGCTACTCCACAAGGTTCAGTCTTTTTTCCCATCCTCCTTAACTTCTATCTTCACAACATCAGCCATAATGACATGATAGTAGCTAGAAATACATTGCAGTCACCTTGATGATCTAGAATAATACTTTACTAAATTGATAATTAGTCTTAACATTGAAAAATGTCTTGCAAACGTTTTTACTCTCAGATGTCCATAAGACCCGCCGGAACTAATCACAAAGGTAAAAAAGTGCAATGGTATCTAGTTAGTAAAACAATATGATATTTTAGAGTTCACCTCGATCAGTACTTTACCAGAAATGAGCATAGCAACATTAAATTCAACCAAACCTACGCAAGGTTATCAATTTTATATCCTTTCGTAAGCAATAGAAACAACCATCCTTATTTATAAAACAATACTTAGGCCATTTATGATGTACTGCCGCAAAGTCTGGGGAATAGCATCCAGTATCCTTTGTGAAGGATAAAAAAAAAAAATAATAAAATCATTCTGAAATAAGGTCCTAAGAACCGCAGTGGATGCCCCTTGGTTTGTTCAAAATAGCCAATTGCATCGAGAACTGCAAATGAAATCAATAGACGACTTCATCACGTTTTGCAAGTTTCCATTCCCGGTTACCGACAGTTGAAGGTGCAGTAACTCCAAAATCCAAAAGATAGAATAAGTATTTTACCAAATAAAAAAAACAATAAACAATGTGAATATAATAAATAAAGAATATACAACTATTTGTTAAATTTAAACGAAAAATTATTTATTTAAAAAATAAAGAACAAACATTTTACCATTAAATTTAACTTCACCATAAATAAATTTTATTTTTCCTTAATATATTTTTCTTCGAAACATTTTGAATTTGAAATGTGCTGATTATCAATTCATATATAATTAAATTAACGCATGTAAAACTTTATAATCAAATATATTACTAAGATTAAAACAACAGTATTATCATTAGTGAAATGAAGGGATAATGGTACAATCAGAGGAAACTGTTAAAAAATGGCTTTAAACAACAACAAAAATGTTGATCCTTAATACATAAGTCTCCTCTATGTAAGGGTTTTAATCGCAAATAAATATGTCCTAGGTGGTGGTATTTTTCAAATTAAACAAGGGCTGTGTCACTTAAACTGTCGGTTGCTCCAGCAGGATTTTCAATTCCAATTATATCGTCCTTAAATCAAAAATAATAATGCGCAATCTAAATTAGCTATAATGCACAGAGTTGACATGCAAGTATATCAGAGAAATGCCGCGAACGAATTACTCAGAGAAAGCTCTGAATACAAACCCAGGCCATTATTCTCACTCAGACAACTGGCAACAGGTTTTCTAACTCAGTTATCTCATTTAATTTTGTATAGAATTTAATTAAAGGGTCTTTCGCCACCTCCAGCACCAGCAGGGCAGTCAAGGATTCAACTCTAAACAAGTGCCCAAATATTTTTATTTCTGTGTTTGCACGATAATGGAATTCCCTAGGAAAATGTTTAAAAAATAAAAAAAAATTAATTTGAATGAATAGTAATATTTTATTCGAATATTTGAATCCGACCATTCACGGAATTTGTATTTCCTCTTTTTAGTGCCGTAGATATATGTTAACAAAAACTAATTCCCACAAAGACTTGCTTTGAGTTTTTTAGTAGTTAAATATATACATACTAAAGTTTAGAAAAATCTAGATGTGAATATATGCTTTTCTGGACACCTTGATTTTATTTCTAAATATTATTTCTTATCAATTTACTAAAACTTACATGCTGAAATCATTTTATTTTATTGGTTTTAAAAAAAAAACTGTAGTAGAATTAAAGTGTAAAAATTGAAAAACCTAAAATTGTCATTTTGCAGGCATTTCTCAATATCACTGAAAACAATTATTTAAAACTTTTTTCTAATGCTAAAAATTGCTCCAAAAAATCTTTTTTTCAAATAAGTTATTATTTGGGCATTTATTTTGCCAAATATCACAGAAACTACTAGTACTAGTTTATTCCTATACCAACCTTATTCCTAAACTACAATTCCATCCATACGTTAAAAACTTTTGTGTCACTATAGACCAAACTCTCCTGGAAAAACCACGTCTCCGATATTTCCCGTCGTACCATTTCCACCCTGAAGCGTCTAAATTATCTTCGTCACCTACTTCCTTTTGAAACCTGTAGGGTCCTGGTTGCTTCCTTAATATTCCCCCACTTTGACTATTGCTGTGTGGTCTCTGGGGATCTCGAAGCAAAATTAAAACGGTTAAATAATTGCTTTGTACGATACATCTTTCGGGTCCCCAGGGACGCCTCCGTCACCCGATTTTATGAAGAGTTGAAGTGGCTTTACCCCTCCTTCCGTCGTAAATATTTCCTTGCTTCCTTTCTCTATCAAGTTATCCAATCCCGCCGTCCATCGTACATCTCAGATATCATTCAATTTAAGTCCTCAGTGCATTCCGCAATACCCGCTCACGGCCTTCAGACGTATATGTAACTGCCCATCGAACCGCAGCCTTTGGTAGATCTTTCCTCCTCCGTTCCTCTTCCCTATGGAATTCTATTCCCTCCTTTATTCGTAGTTCTAATTCCCTTCCAATCTTCAAATCCCGTATCTTCGACTACCTTCTGTCCACCCAATTCCGGACGAATAACAATTTTCAAAGTTTCAAAAAAGCTTTATATATTTTCTGTATTTTATGTCTAAGATTTCTTTTATAATTGCAAATATGTATATTAGCAGAAATTATATCTTTTTATTTATCATTTTTTAGTTTAATTCTATTTGTTTTTTTACCATTTTTTTTTCTTTTTATTTACTATCAGAAGTCATCTTATGTTTTATGATATGACAAGTGGTTTTATTTTATTTGTTTTATCATTATTTTATATAATCTGTTAATTATTGTTGTTTATTTGTATCTTTCTAAATTCATTGTATTATTTTATTTTATGACATCTTGTAATTTCATCTCTATTTTGTAATTTACTCTAAGGCTCTAAAGCCTAATTTTGACGCCTGTAAATTGTTCTAAAGGGATCAATCCCAGAACAAATAAAGATTATTATTATTATTGGTTGTTCTTGCTATTGCGGGTTGAGAATCCGAGGTGAGAGACCTGGAAGTCCAAAAACCTTCATATTTTTGTTGATTTATTTTATTTTATTTTTTTCAAATATTTAAAAATTTTCGCACTATACGTGCAGTGTCTAAGAGAACTGACTGTTGAGTCTCTCTTAGCACGTCTATAGGCACCCCCAAACCATTCATGCCTGCCGATGTTGATTTTGGTATGAGACCATTCGTTGTTATTATGAATGGAGTAATGGTAACACCTTCCAATTTATATATTTCTTTCAATTCTATCACCAATTACTGGTATTTCCTCAGTTTTTCTCCCACAGTGGAGCTTATATTATTATCGTTGGGGATCCCAACATCAATAAGTTCTGCTTTCTTTTTTCTTTGGTCTATAAGAAGGATGTCTGGGTTATTATGGCCTACTGTATGGTCTGTAATTATTATTATTATTATTATTATTACTCTAGGGGAGATAATAATGAGAAATTACTTTAAGGTACGATTGAATAGCTTTAATTTGAGTGATAATAAACATATGTACGTCTAACAGCCTCTAATATATTTAGCAAATTAAATTCTTTTTTTTTTATTTATTTAATTTTTTATTCAATTTTCATTGAAAAAATGCAATATGTCACACTCATGTACAATAAGTATTTAGGCTATGAGTACTAAATCATACCATATTTACATATGAGATAAAGATAAAATTAAATAATTATTAAAAATAATATTAGAAAAGTATAAAAGTTCAAAATAAAATAAATCATCTTATATTCATATTCATACAAAATATTGATTTTATGTAATTTAAAAAACAAATTATTTAAAAAAAAACTGTATTGCAGGAACTAATTGACAAGCAGATGTCTATTAGATTCCAACTTAATGTAAGCCAAATGTACCGTAATGTATTTTATTATGAATATCATCATGAGAAGAGGAGTTTCCATAAAATTTATTATGATAATTACTTAAATTTATTTTTTAACTAATATAACTCTCTCCATGTCCGTAGCTACAAATATTCAAATAGTTTCAGTGTTGTCTTTTAAACCAGTACTTTGTTATACATTTTTTAATTGTTTTGAATGAAAATTAGAGTGTTTATTTGTTAGTCTATATAACTGGTCAGATAGTTATATTTTTCTCTTTTAGGTCCATTTTTTCTTTTAAGTCTTTTGTATGATTGGAATGCAGAATCCCACACATCAGATCATTCTACATAACAATTTTTACACCCAATGGTTTGGTTTTACCTTGAAAGTTGAATTAACCCCAACCCGATAATGCGGACGAATACTAACATAAATAACCTAAGAACCCATTCTCATCCTAAGAGATGAAACCTATTACAAAAAGTTTTAATTGCTAGCAAAGTTTTGCTCTCTTCAAGGAGGTTAAATATTATTGTGTTTCTTTACAGAAGAAAACTTAATAGCTTGCCTGCCTTCTTGTAACCCCCTCACTTTTTAACGTTTGTAATTTAATTCTGCTCTTGTATGCCTTATGAGGGAAATTTTATATTTTCTTCAGACCCCTTCATCCTTTCAGTATGAAAACTGATGAAAAGAAAAAGGATATTCTGTTTAAATCGTATAAGAAAGTAATTAATGAACAAAAAGCCATTTTCTTAAAGCTCAAAAACTTAAATATATATTTATACAGTTTGTGCCTTTTACTTCAACAAATTTTGCTATGAGATAGTATTTCACGGGAACGTTTTAGTCAATTACAACATTTTTTCAATTAGTTTAGTCTTAACTGATTCTTTCCTCAATTATTTACGATGAAGAAATATTTCTTCAGATTCAAATATTTAAAAAAATGATTAAAGAATAATTTGATATTATAGTTGCTTAAGCTAATGAAAACTGAAAATCGGTTAAACCATCCGTTAAAAAAATTGTTATAGACTACAGATAGACAGACTAAATACTACTTTCAATACAATATTTTTTATATTATTTTGGGCTTAGATTGTTTGAAAGCATTCACTGAATATTATTTAATAATTTGAGCTATCAATACAGGAAATGGATTGAACCGTTTACTCAAATAATCGATACATACCTACCTTTAAATTGATTTTGCTTTATAGTTACACAAATTGCATATAGATGATTCTTTACGGGCCTTTTAATCCATTACAACTTTATGCCTAACTTGAGATTTTTTGCCAATGCAATACGATGAAGAAACATTTTTTTCTTATTAAAGAATAATTTACTTTATAATTGCTTACGGCATTAAAAAAAGAGAATCGGTTAAACCGACTGACAGACTGAACGCACTTATACAATATTTTGAGCTTAGATATTTATTAAAACATTTGAAAAATCTCATTTAATAATTTGAGTTAATATAAAAAACCGTTCACTCAAAAAATGGTTACACAGTTACAAATGAGCAGATCATACTTTACGTTACAGATCATTATACTTCACTAAATGAATCAATTTTTTAAAATATTAAAATGCATGATTAATTTTTTTAACTGAAATAAAAACATATTTATTGTTTACCATAAATGTAGAACCAGGAATTGAAGAAATAATTCAAATTTTCAAGATTTGAAAAATGTATACAATCGCCCATCCATTACTATTCCGAGAATGTAAAGCCCTTTTGCCCGCTAGAATATTCTCAGAAGGAAAGCGGATATTACTCGCGTATTATGTTAGAAGGCATTACATAACGTTTTTTTCTTACTTCTTTATATATAAGAATATTTAGATAATATTAACATTCAGTGAAATGCTGTTCTAGTAACAAATCTCCCTGTGTATCCCCTCCATTTCACTTTACCCTGCCAGATTAAAAATAACTTAACAAATTATAGAAATTAATTTTAAAATCGATATTCATATTCAATAACTAATAATAATAAAAAAAATAGTAAATCTAAATACTAATAAAAGAATTATTACATTCGTATTTAATGTTTTAAAAATATAAATTAATTCTTAAAAAAAAAATATTTAAAATGAGATTTACCCAACTAACTATATTTCCAAATCCCAATTGGCAGATGATACTATGATTCTAAAATGTTGGTCAGCCCAGTGCTTGATATATTCATGACTAATTTTTTATGGATTATTTTGTCCTGTAGAACCATCGATTTCTATCTTTCCAACGAAAAAAAAAATCCAGGTTAAAAAAAATCATTAGATTAATATCTTATACTTTTATTCCCAAAAAAGGTTTCCATAGTGGGTTACTACTGCAAACACGCAGATATTAGTTTAGAATGATTTTAATTGTTTGCCAAAAATTTTCCTCTTTATTTATTTCTTAAATTTCTTTTTTTAAAGTTCGATTATCATGTAGCTAGGAAATAAAGTAGAATCAAATACTAAAATAACAGGCATCAACATTATGTTGATTAGCTTTGAGATAATAGTAGCTACCCAGTACCTCTAGCTGTATGATCTACAACTCTTTTTAGAGAAATTTAGTAACAAATGAAGATAACATCATACCTTTTTTTTAATATATAACTTCTTTCATTTATGCAATACAAAGTTTATAACTTCATAATGACCGAGATTCTTTAATATAAATTGATTTAGTATTTAATCGATTTTTTTTTCTAATTACATCATTCAAAAAAATAAATTAAATGACAAACATTTAACCTCCGTTTCTTTAGGAAGACATGTGGTTCAATTTCTTATATATAGTGACAAACAGATATTAGTTTAAAAACTGATATAGTTATTTGATTGATTTTATAAACATTTTATGATTTAATTATTTTATAATAAGTATTTATGACAGTTATTTTGTTAGGTTGTCATGATTTGTAATATATCCTGAAAAAGGGTTATATTCCGAATTGTTATAATAAATAAAATTATATAAATAAAAATAAATATATGGAGGTATGTTCGGTGAAAATTTTTATCACTATATTAGAAAATAAATAATATCTGGTATTTTTGATAAAATAATGAAAACCCTTTCAAACTAATAAGATCGCAGCAGTCACCCACTTTAGAAACAATTTTCGGAGAAAACCAGTTGCAGATATTGTTGTAGGTACCAAATGTTTTTTTGACCTCACAACCTTTTATATATTTACCAATTTTCTAAAAGTTACAATTTAGTATATCTCGCAATTCTGTTCATTAAAAATTCAACAATTATTTGCTATCCAGTTAATTTTACTAGAGAAATCCCATAAAGAGAGTAAATAACAGACAATTATATAAGAATTTCTTATTTACTGAGTACAACTTCCAGCTAAAAGTTTGAAATAAAAGCCAACTTTATCAGATACATTTTATACTATTTTTATATGTAATCTTATCCTATTTAATATAAAAAGAAACAAGAATTTTTTCTCAACATTACACAATTATTCGTTTGGTATTGAATCTCTCATTGTTATGTTGAGCGAAATATGATGAACCGAGCGAGGGTGGGTAATCTCCAAGCAGAAACTTCGTTTATCTTGCATAACCGGATCAAGAGGCTTATATAACAACCAGATTCAAACCAAAGTTACGTATTACCCTCTTGCTACAAAATACTATAATAATTATAAATTTAGTTTAACTTTATTTATAAAACAGCAATCTTAGTAATACGAAACAGTGATTGGAAAATGGTCGTTGAAAAAATAAATATAAAATTCATAGCAAGTGTATTACAGCAATTTCAACTACATTGTGCGCTAAAATATGTACCATAGTAATTACAAGAACTATGTTGTCATATCTACATGTTTAAAGATTACTGTTTTTACTTTAGTGTAATACATTATTTATCTACAAAAGAATAGATGTCACCTTCCCTCCATTTACTTAACATTAAAAAGAGACATTTTAGAATGGTTACGGTACATTTTTCACAAAGAATCTTTAAATATTAACTTTAAAACACCGAAAGACGGGCTACCACGCATATAAAAAAATTGTATGTATCTAATTTGTCACTTATTTATAGGAACTCCTATGAGCGTGAAATTCTTTACTTGTCTTATAATTTTATATATAACATATACCTGTGTCAATTCACATGGAAACACAAACATTTTCTTGAAACACCCTACTCCTCACAACTAAGTATGATATTGGTCACAAGACCACTACCTACTATTCACCGTCGCTGTCCAACAATCCGTTTTTTCTATGGCCTATAATAAAGCCCAGAGCGTTAAGTTCAAAGGTTGTGGGTTCGAATCCCACCGGGGTCAATCAATATTTATTTCACAGCGGCCCCGAGAAATAAATCGTGGTATTCCCACTCTGGAGCTGTATGGGTTATCAGTGAAAGACTTGAGCAATAAAAATAAATTATTGGCTATTGTCCATCCCCTCACAAGGGATACATCTTCCAGCTATAATTATGCTCAATTCTTATTATCAGTTACTAGACATTATTTTATTTATTTATTTTTAATATTATTATTATTTTATTTTATTTATTTATTTTTTCATGTACATAGTTTGATTATAGTTTATTTTCTTTATCCTTCTGTTTTATATATTTAGAGAGAGATTTTAATATTTTTTTATACCTTCTTTTCATTTATTCATTTATTTATTTTTATTATTATGTTATTGTATTTTAGGGGGGGGGGGCACGGTACCAACGTGGTTATGCGCCAGTCTACCAACCCGAAGGTTACGAGAACGAGTCCCCGGCCCTACCTGGGATTTTTTCAAGCATATAAATATTCTCAATACTCTCTTACAACCTCCCCCCGGGCATTTGTGAGGCCCGTAAGCCAATGGGTGGCACTCAAAAAAATAGGCGTGGGAGTGACGAACCCACCCTATGAAAACCTCGTCATGAGACGCGTGATGTATTTCCTACATAGATCGCGCGAGGCCTTGGACCTCTATGTTCTTTCGCGCCAATAATAATAATAAATAATTGTATTTAAGCATGAATGTGATCAGTTATCACCATTACCTATTTCTCAACAACGTGGTGACAGATCGTAATATCTATCACTAAATAAAATTTGAATTAAAAAAAAAAAATTACTAGGCATTATTATTGGTTATTATTATGAGTCCCTAGGTATGATGTGACTTGACGCTAAATGTTTCTTCCTAATTTGTTAGAAGAATATTTCAATGTTAACTTAACATTTCATTTTATAATAAAAGTAAATTATTAAGTTTTCACTGTTGTCGAGTTCATTAATTTGTATAATTGATAAATTTGTGGATTACTCTGCAACATCGCTTTTTCAAATAAGAACCATTATTTTTTATTCGATAATCGGATTTTCCGCATTTCTTGCCGAAATGATACCCTACTTGATTTTAATAATGCATCCAGTAGCTTGTGCATGGTGAAATTTTTTTCATTTTCTCTAATATATCACATGTGATTCCAAGTGTGTTTCAATACAGAATCACACAGTGACATTACTTTACAGGAGAACACACCGATTCAAAAACAATCAATGTAAAAATAGATGAAGTTGATTATTTTGGATTAGAATTATTTTGTTACATTATGTCATTACTTTTTTACACACATTTTTTTTTTTATTTTTTGGTTGTTTAATAAGCATCAGATGATAAAATACACATTTTGTGTAGATGATAACATTTAATATTCTTTTTAAGACTAGTCCCTTTTCAAACTTGGAAAATGTTTTACCTTAAAATTTTCTCTTCTTAATAACCGTCTTTGTTGAGATGATTCGCGGAAAATTCCAATTTCCCGTTGAAAATGAGCATATTAGGGTTATTCCTAATTTCAACGAGAACTCTCCTTGAGTATTTTCTCTTAGGAAGATCCTTAAATATTATTTTCTCAAATGTAAAAACTAAATATTATAAAATAAATTATCCCCGATTTCTAGAAAAATTAAAAATGTAGTAAAACAAATTAATTTGCGTCTAAAAAGAATATCTTCAAGATTAACGGTTTCTAGTGGCTTTTTTATGTCTAATGACTAGATCAGTGTTGGGAAAAAAGTTAATGTAATTACTGGAAGATTATTGGTTGAACATATGTGATGAGTACATGAAGAAGGCCCAGGAGGTGGTCAAGATGTAGGAGACACTTCCAGGACCCGGGTCCCTTCTGCAAAGTGAGGCCAAACGTCGGTTTCTAATAGTTTTCGTACTATGCCATTCTTGACCGATTCCCGTACCATCTTCCTACAATAGTTATAATTGTCGCTGGTCAATTTTAACACGGATGGCCGCGCATGAAACTTTTTCTCAAATTTCTTATTTAGAGCTCTTGAAAATATTTCTTAAAATATAAAATTGTGATTTATATTAGGTTTATTTAAGAATAACAAAAAAAAATGTATTTTGATACAAGAGCAAACCAGTTTTAAAAATACAACATAATTATGAAATAGTAATAAACATAATATATTTTAATATTAAAGAAAGACAAAGTTATAAAAATAATCAAAATACAGATATGTTATATTATAAGAACTGAACACTAATCTTTTAAAAAAAATGCTCAATCTGACGAAATCTCTTCTGCACAACTGGTGCAAGTGAACACCATATGACTGGGACATATAGGTCTTTTACACTGGTGGCAATTCTTTTTTGTTTATAATTCCCCCAATTTATAATAACCCAAAAATATACAAAAAATAGTATTCATACGGCGCAGCGATGAAGTGAAAACATGAAAAGACAAATTTTTATTATTAAGACCACCCTAACATACACTCATAGTATCGAATACAATTCATAGTAAATAATACGCACCTAACGAAGTTCCTACCTCTTCAAGCCTACGTTTCTCCAAGTTCTGTTAATGTTTTTCCTCGAGGAAAAAACATTTTTATTTACACTTGTCGCACGTGAAAAAAATCCTCACAACTTGAATATTTTTATAGCAGCCTTAGTCGTGTGTGAGATAATGTCTCACGAGAAGGGTGTATTTTGAGGAAAAGAGGACTGGACGCTAGAGTGATGGAGGGGACGAAGTATAGAAGGAAGTTATGAAGCATTTGCCTAGGAATCACAGATATCAACTTTGAGGGAACTAATAAACGATTCAACGTTAATTGTTCAGGTTAAACCTCAGTAATATGTTGAGTTAATAAGCAATAAGTGATCAGTAATTGTACAATACATTCATGAAACGTCAAACCCTGATAATTAAGTTTGATTCCTCTGAAAGGCACTGCTCTATAATATTATGCAAGACGGGTATATAACATTAACAGCACTCTAGAACATGACAGTACCGTCAGAGTTCATTTGCACTTGATACTTCGGGATTTTTTTAATATTCATTTTTGATCCATTTATAGGAGCCAGAAAAGACTAGAATTTATACCTCAGATACTTCAGAGTAAAAATAATAAAAAGAAAAAAGGGATTATTTACACTGTGTTGATATCTATGTATATAATTGTTTTATTTTCAAAAAAGTGGAGTATGTGGATACGTAGGGAAATGTTGGACCATCTTATAAAATTAATTAAAAACCCCTAGAAATCAAGCTTAGATGATAATATTTAAGGTTGTCATCGTCGAAGACAACAACCACTAATAGCATATAAATTAAAAGAAAAGAGAACGACGTTTCCTTTTTTGTAATGTAATAAATATTATATCTTGAAAAAAAATGTAAAAAATATTATATCATGCATTTATTAATTACTCTTTGCCCGACGCTGGACGAGATGCCTTGAACGTTTATTGAATTTATATACAGCAAAGGGATTCATTTGTCTTAAAATACATTGTAGTTTCTATTATTTTTTTTTCAATTTTACTGTTTTCTGATGTAAGATATAGTTAGGACTATAATTTAAGAACTAAAAAAAACTCTATATCACTCCTTCCAGAAAGACAAATAAAATTAGGTATTAAACCCATTAAAATTGATACCAGGGATATTTTGGTGAAAAATCCATGTCCAGATTATCATTTTTCCTCAGCGTGCCTAGTTTCAAGAATAAGTGGTGAGAGAGGGAGGCTATTTTGTGGCATTAATTTGATTTACCATTATTTTTAATTATTTAAGGAAATATTTAAAAATGTATACACATGATTTCAGTGACATGGGCTGCCTGTAAGCGAGGGAGTTGACTGACTCTACGCCTTTGGAAACTTTATAACTTCAGAAGCGCAGGTTCGAATCCAGCTTAGAGGGTCGACTTTTATTTCGTTTCGATCCCACGGATTGAAAATCAGACCTTTCTACCATGGTTAGAACAGGATGGTAACCTATGTTAGAAATGACCAGGCATGGTTAAAAAAAAATGAATACAATGACATGAAAATATTGACAACTTTCAATAATAAATAAAAAAAATTATAATATGAACAAATCTGGCTAATAAAATGTAATTTACGAACAACAACGTAAAATTTTTGAAATTATTTACGTTGACGAAATATCGAAAAAAAAAATCAAAAAATATAATAACATTGGTAAATCCAAAAGCATAAAATACGAAAATATTACAGCACTAGCCCAACGCATTACAAATTTAATTCAACAATGAAATTTTTTTGATAATTAAAAAAAATTTTAAATAAAATGAGGAGGACATCAAAAGCTTAACATATTTAATAAAGTAATATAGTGAATTTCAAAAAACTTAAATATGCATAATGCTGATATCATAAATTAACTTATAATATAACAATAAAGAAACAGTAAAAAAATACATTAAAATTAGATGTAAACAGATTATAATATTAATATTTAAATGATAATATAACAATAAAGAAACAGTAAAAAAATACATTAAAATTAGATGTAAACAGATTATAATATTAATATTTAAATGAAAATATATCATAGTTTATGTCAATTAAACATTATCAAGGACAAAGCCAAACTTTTTTACTTCTTCAATTATTTATTGCATTGGGCGTTTCAAGCTTAAATATGCTCATCTTCGAAACTGCAATAGTATAAAATTACCTTAAAAGAAAACTTTGTTAACATATAAATTAGTTTTAAACAACATATATATTAACCACTTTCAAATTTCAACTAATTTTACAATGCATTGTTATCTTTTTCAGTTTTTAAAGTTTGTTCCTAAAAGAATGAAATTGATTTAATAACCTTTAAAAAATTTTAATAGAAATTTATTATTGTAGCGTGTGATTCATAGAGTCTTTAGAACTGTTAGATGGTTAGCGAATCCATGAAGCGAAAAGCATAAGAATGAGAGATAAAAGCCTATATAGAGTAGTGAGGTAATCGAAGACCTCTCTCGGCTTTCCTCCCATGAGCTGATAGCTTTGGTGGCTAGTCTAGCCCGCTCATACTAGATTGTCTCTTAAGTCGGAGGAAAATATTTCTTTCTCACCTCATCGGATTACAGATCACTTGTTTCGGGCAGCAGTTTATTCTAGTCTATGTTTTTCTTCCTTTATGTTATTTGTATCTTTCCACAGAATTATACTCAAGTAATGACAAAAAAAAGCTTATAGACTTTCATCCATTCGTTAAACCAGCTATTATTTTTGTTTTTCAAACCTTCTAGCACTAAAATTTGATAAATGGAAATTTTTACGATGAAATTTGCATACAAGGTGAAAAATAAATACTTATACATTTCTAAATGTACTTATAGAAAATAGAGTTCTTTGGCAGGCTAAAAAGCTTCTTTTTAGAAAACCATTTTGGAAATCACCTCCATAATACACTCCGTAATACATAGCGGATTTTACCACTGGTTGTATTTAGATAAACATTTTATCAATTAATTTCAACTCAAAACAACATGAAAACTCATTGTTTCTTCATAATATGAGAAATATTGCATGTAATATATTATGAATAATATAGTGAATTATATTATTACTAATAATATGAATGTAATATATCATACAGTAGTAATATTGCAATAGTAAACATAATGATAGTAATGTAATAATAATATTTTAAAGATTATTTTTACTTGAAATTAAACGTATACTTCATTGTTATGTCACATATTTAATTGGGAAATTTCGGCATTTTAATTGTCTACAATACATTATAAGTGAGTTAAACATTATGCTATCAGAAACATGAGAATGAGTTTAGAGCGCCTTTGTAGTTATGGTCCATAAAAATTGTGAACTTGTAAGCTTTTTTGCAAGTCGGCTCTTGGACTGTATTACTAATGTGCATTATGATTTTCTATGTATTCTAAGGGATGCAATATATAAATCTATACTAATTAAAAAGTAAATATAGTTTTCAAGCTGGTGTAATGGTAGTCTCTCAGCAATGCGGATTTAGCCTCGGAAGATTCTAAAGCTTGAAGAACTTATAGTATTACTAATCGAAATATCCTAATCTTGCTCAATCTACAAAATCTGATTACTACAATACATGTGGCTACCCATAAATAAATACTTCTGCTTCCAACCTACTGTCAATGGGGGGCAAGGTGTTGCGTGGAGGTAGATGAAAACTGCTATGGGACCTGACCCTTCAAAAGACCGCTTAAGTTAGGGGAGTTCAACCGCAAGGTGAAAATATTCCCATCCCTCATACAATAACTAAATAGTAATATAGAAAATAGAAAAATAGAACCCTGAGGTGCAGAGCAAGCTCTATGAAATCCTGGAGAACATCAGGAGAACCTCTAAATTTCTCATTTTTATTCTCACCTGGCCATCTAAGGGAAGAACACAAAAGAAAAAAACTCACTATTAATTGGTTTTAGTTTATGAATTATCTGTTAATTCATCTTTTTTTTTTAATAATTTATTTATTGTTATTTACAACTGTATACATATATACACATCAAGTAAATTTGCTGTAAGTGATATTATGACATGATAAAAACATGTGGAGAATCTAGTAAATGTTGTAATAAGGCGGAATCGACGAGCAGTTTCCTGTTCTTTCAGTCTTGTATGAGTTGTCCAGATTTAGTCCTAAGTAACGGATCTGTTCAACAGGAATAAGTGGGGTATTATTAAAAGATACTGTGGGGCAAGACGAAGGTTTACGAAGAAGGGTAAATGTGATTTGGTGGGATTTATTGGAATTTATTTTAATCCTCCAGTTTTGGCACCATTCATCAAGAGTCGTGATGTGGGATTGGAGGGTTTGGGATACAATGGAAGGATCATTATTCACTGACAATAGGCATGTGTCATCGGCATACGTGGTGATAATAGTGTTAGGATGGGTTGGGATGTCAGTAAAAACTGTATAAAGGATAGGAACAAGGATACTACCCTGAGGTACACCAGCAGACTGAGGAAACAGGGACATGAGTAAGCGCTGTTGTGATTTACTTGAAATAACCTGTCTGAGAGATAAGAACGGATAATGAGATAATATATAGGGGGTAGGAATTTACGGATCTTGTATTGCAGTCCTGGGTGCCAGACTCGATCAAAAGCCTGTTCTACATCAAGAAAGACTCCCGAGCAGTACATTCCGCGCTCCAATGAAGACGAGACATCAACCACACGATGGCATGTTACTTCATCTTAGATATGGATAAAAAGAACTTACAATAATAGAGGACTTATTTGTTGAATTAAAATCTATATTAAAATAACGACAGCGCCTGATAGTACAATCAATCAAAACCACAATTAAACTTACTTTCTAGTTTGCCAAAATGATTAATAAAATGCTTCTGAGTAAGCCATGTCAAAAATTACTAGAATTTTTAACTATTTTCACATAGAAAAATAATAATTCTACTGTTATAGATTTCAAAGAGAGTTCTGCTGAGACAAGAAGATCCGTTTATTAGTTGAATATTCGATAAATTCTGATGAGCTAACTCAAATCAGGAGAGGAAATGAGGTCTGGGGGAGTGAGGAAGGCGCAACCCTCCCTACCAAAAAATCTTTCACCAAATAAAAAAAAAAATACTATATTTTTTGTATAAATCTACTGTTTTAGAATTCCATCAGCTTCTTATTTCCAACAATCACTCCTTGAAATTATCCTTAATTATATGAGAGTATCTGTTGGAAAAAGGCTATTATTGTTGCCTTGCTGTTATTGTCACTTCAGTCTCGGTATTTTTCAAATTTTATTAAGGTGTTGATTGATGGCTCCAATTTAACTCTTCTCACAGTATTGAAAAGGGTGAAATATTCCTGTTTTGTCAAATAATAAACAATTTGATACTTTTTTTCTCCTTATGAATGTTCCATAAGAACTAAGACCATAATCACAAACAAAATAACGTCATCCAGCCATCATGATACTGCAACATAATGCATATGTTCTAGTATTTAGGATTTTTATGAATATTAATTGTTTTAATCAGTTTACATATAAATATTAATTTTATAATACCTATAGACACGTGGTTATTAATTAATTAATTCTCACTCAACATAAACTTAATCGTTAAAAATCATATGTTATTAAGAAAATAGAAATTAATGAATTTTAAAATATATCAGGTAGTTTTCTTATTATCTTTTGACTGATAAATAAAAAAAAAATTGTTTTTTAAATAATTTATTTATTGTTATTTACAACTGTATAAAAATATATACAAGTAATTTGCTGTAGGTGACATAGTGACCTAAATAATCATGATTTCGAGAAATAATTATATTTCTTTAATATTTATAAATTACAAGGAGTTCAAGACTCCATCGACAATCCATTTTTCTCGAGATTTTAAATATTTTCAAATTAAAACTTGGTAGGTCTCAATTGTGATTAATAAATTTTCTTCGGGTTTTGAAGTCGATTTTGTAACCTCTCCCAATTTTTCTCCAGAGCAATTAACTCTGAGATTTCCAATGGAAAGAGGTATTATCAAAGAAACTCACATCTTTAAACAATTTTTTATTGGTGGTTTTTCTGACCCGACATATCCTAAAGGCGTAAATCGCGGTTAACCCCTTACAACATTTTTATGTGTGTTTGAAGATTTGTTGGCAAACAGTGAGAAAAATTAAAGAAACATTCATTGAAACATTGTTACAAACAAATTGTATTTTTTTTTTAGTGTCAAATGGCTTTGTTTTTAATTTCTATGATAACTTGGACATCTATTTTTTTTTCATAAGTATTATTCGATTACCTTGCTGACTTTAAAATGTTGCATTAATATTATAATAATAAAATTTATTTATTTATTTTAATGAACTGAATAATATGAGAATCAATAAAATGTATTTTCTTTGTAAAGACACAATTTTTAAGATGTTATTAGAAAATTAGCATTCCATTAAAGCTATGATAGAAGCTTTGAAATGGGGAAAAACAAAATATTGTCTGATGATTCATTAGAAATGGTAATTAATCGTTTTACCTCCGAATGTTAATTGTGTTTGCTAAGCTTTTACATTTCTTTATTTTTTTTCTATTATAATTGCGACAACGTTTTCCTTCTCATTTAGGTGTTGGGCGACATTTCAAAAGCCATAAATAGCATTAAATCAAAATGACTCAGTAAAAATAAATTAATAATATATAAAAGACCCAGCATTATTTATGCCTGCCCCATACGGAGCTTTACAAGCTCAACCAATATAAATCCATATTATACTAGAATATCTAAAATGCATAGTGAATTAAATATAAGCACTGTAAAGAATTACATATATAAACTAACATATAATTTCTTCCAGTCTTGCCCTAACTCATTAATTCCTCTAATCATGGAAATAGTAAATTTCATTGAAACTACAATCTGTTGATATAAACACAAAACAACTAAACATTATATTAATGTAAATATAAATCAATGATATGCATTTCATGTCACCCTGAATAATGTTAAACTTAGAAATTTGCAAAATGTGATTAATATTAAGAAAATTGTATTGTATGAGAGAGTATCCCAAAGCAATATTGTACATTATATGTTTATGCAATAAAAATATGAATTAAAAAAACAAAACAACAATGCAGCTATATGTCAATTCATTTTTTATTAATAACAACACATTTCTTAGTTTAATATATATTTTAATGAATTACTATTTTATTATGGTGCACTAATACTCATTACGTTGTGTTTAATCATTTATGAAGGATCAGTGGATCACATATGAAGAATAGATTACGTAAACTTATCCTTACGTTTCACATAAATCATATACAACGTATTAAGTTACGTACAACTAAATGTTATATATAATGGGTAAGTGGATATGTATGACAAATAAGTAAACCAATATAATTAAAATTGATGAAAAGAAAATGGAATTTTAATAACTTTAGTAATTATGATAATACTGTATTTTTGTAAATTGCCAAAATTAAAATGGAAAGCAAACAATATATATTAATGCTATGCTGGGTTTCATGGATATATCAATCCAATATATTTGTATTGCTCAGTTGAAGAATAATCATAGGTTTTCTAATATCTTTCTTTCTCCCTATGGTACTTTTTGTTAAGCTACATGTCTCAATTTATATCTAGATTGCTTCTTATTGGAATATAAAAGTATATGTGATCAATAAAAGTTATGGAGTATCAGCATTTTTATTAGTCTGTTAGCCCAAATTTCCGATCGGGTGGCAGCGGATAAATCTGTAGCAGAAATTGGTGATACTTCGCTCCAGTAAACCTGTTATTTGTGGGCCTGAGCCTCTCCATGTTTTGTTTATAATCTGATTCCTTTTTTTTAATTTTCAACATCATTCTAATAGAATAATAATATCTTTGACATAAATCTTTGAGTTTATTTTGGTCTTGTATAATGATACTATTCAGATATATTTTTCTCAATTTTATTTAACTTTTTTTTTCAAGATATAATATTTATTACATTTGAAAAAAGGAAACGTCGTTCTCTTTTCTTTTAATTTATATGCTATTAGTGGTCGTTGTCTTGGACGATGACAACCTTAAATATTATCATCTAAGCTTGATTTCTAGGGGTTTTTAATTAATTTTAGAAGATGGTCTAACATTTCCCTACGTATCCACATAATCCACTTTTTGAAAATAAAACAATTAAATTCATAGATATCAACACAGTGTAAATAATCCCTTTTTTCTTTTTATTATTTTTACTCTGAAGTATCTGAGGTATAAATTCTAGTCTTTTCTGGCTCCTATAAATGGATCAAAAATGAATATTAAAAAAATCCCGAAGTATCAAGTGGAAATGAACTCTGACGGTACTGTCATGTTCTAGAGTGCTGTTAATGTTATATACCCGCCTTGCATAATATTATAGAGCAGTGCCTTTCAGAGGAATCAAACTTAATTATCAGGGTTTGACGTTTCATGAATGTATTGTACAATTACTGATCACTTATTGCTTATTAACTCAACATATTACTGAGGTTTAACCTGAACAATTAACGTTGAATCGTTTATTAGTTCCCTCAAAGTTGATATCTGTGATTCCTAGGCAAATGCTTCATAACTAAAGATTACATTTAACGTGACATTGAAGCAGAATATGGCTTTTCGATTATTTTTATAATTGTGTGCATTAATAATTTAAATATTGGATTAGATGTGCTTAAGACATAATTGTGGTTATAAATGTGAACATGTTTGGAAATTTACAATTCCACGTAACATACATAACCCCATAAACTTTATTTAGATAATTCTTTCGAAGAAATAACTACAAGGACGTTTTTTGAAACAGTTTTGAAAGTATATACAATTTAATAATTTCATATTTATATACATGGTGTCCCATACGTCTAACGCAATATTTAAGTAAGTAAGTCCATAAATACGATGATGGTCTAATTCTTCACAAAAAAAAAGAGAAAACTGATATTTTGTGTTGTTTTATCTATGAATCCCTGAGAATCATACACCATCAACAGGTGATGATAAGTGACGTCTTATTGGAAGGGTTGCATATATAACACAGATTATTTATATATTTTCATTATTGTATATATA
>NW_027110557.1:343288-352322 GCF_000696795.3 Halyomorpha halys
TTATATTAATTAGCTCTTATTTTTAAATATTTATACTTTTTTATAAATATCGCCTATATATTCATTACATTTATTTAAATGTATTAATTTTTTTATACAGGTATGTTAAGTATTTGTTTAGATTTTGATATACATATAATTGTACATGACCAAATAAAATTTTTATGTATATATATATATCTACAATTTTAACTATTTCATATACTTAGAGAGAATTAGAAGTAAATTTATAGGTAATTAATAGAAGAAAAAAATCATAAAAATATGAAAATATAGAAAAAGAAAAATATTAGGAGAAAAACAACAAGAAAAAAAATTATTTAATTTAATATTTGTTGACTTTGCCTATGTAACATAAGAATAATAAGCAATTATCCGATTAATGTTAGTATGATGTGTATATAACAAACCAATGCAGTTGGGCGGCTATGTTTTTTCAATAAAATGTTTTTATCACTATTTCTGTTGAAGACCTTTTTTGGCCGAGACTATATATCGACATATATAGATATTTTCGGAAAATTCCAAAACAAAAACAAAATTACTGTTCTCAAACACTAGTAATAAGTGGCAACTGTCAACACCTGCAAACAAAAAAATACCGTAGAGATAGTAATATCGACAAGGTTCCCATTTAACTTTATTTAAACAAGCAATAATTATTTATTCACCTCCTAAAAGGTCAACTTTCAGAACTTTTTTAAAGAAGACAAGTCTAGGTATGTTCATTAATATAATAATCGTTTTAATTTTTTACTTATGGTTAATATTGTTAAACATTTTAACAATGGAGCAAAAGGAGTATTGATTAATTTGTAGATTTCAATTAATCTTAGGAGATAATCTGTCCCAAAATAATAATAATTTTTCATTCATTAAGATATAAATATGTATACATGCTACGTTCAAATTTTTTAATATTGATATAATATTTTTATTATATTAAATAATTTAAATTTTAGTTTAATACTTCCTAGAATAATGATTTTTTTTTTAATTTTTCAAGTTTCCAATCCCCTTATAATCCCTATTAAAAACCCCACACTGTTTTAGTATCAGTTTGTTCCTCACTTTGTTTATATGTAGTAATATTATGTTTTAGTGTACCTAAATTATCTTCCATTATTTCTATAAATGTAGAAATATGATTTTCTAATAATAGAAATATTTTTCAAATAGAGGTTTAGAATTGTCTAGAGTTCATTTTATCCAGTATTTAATTATTATTTATAAAGTTTTGTTGACAAATTTATTTACATTTCATTTATTTTGTTCATCCTATCATTTAGTTTTTTCATCCAATCATGGGTGATTATCTTTTATTGATTACATTCATATGTTAATTTGTTAACTTTCTTACATTATATTTTATTTATTAACGTAGATATTTTAAATAAATTTACATCATTTACACTACACATAAACTAACTGTTTTTTATTTATTATTCAGCGTATTAATTATTTTCATTTTATTTTTTAATATTGTCAATTATCCTTATGAATACAATTATTGTTTTTTGTTTTTTTTTTTGTAACACATTACAAGTTTGCATTACATTAATATTTTAGGTTTTAAATACCATATATTTGGTATGTGAAATATATAAAACGGGCGTTCTACAATACATGTTCATTCTTTCTAACATCAACCAATCAATAAATCAGATTATAAACCACGGCAGTTCGGAAATTTTTGGTGAACCTCTTCAGATAACTCGATAAAGAATTGATTATTTAATTCTAAATTAAATTTGTTCAAACTAGGGTTCTACGTGTTTTAGATGTTAGAGAGAAGGAATTTGTCAGGGGAAAACCTATTGGTTTTTACGGCAGCCGAATAAATTTATTAAGCTATGTGGGAGACATGTCCTTATAAATTAAAAGGGGGGAAGCCAGGCTGATGTAAGGGTATCATTGTAAATAAGAAATAAGGGAAGGGAAAGGAGTAGGATGGTAGATGGTTCTCCCTCCCTTACACCTAGTTTTACTACTCGCCATTGATTTGATGACGTTTCTACCAGTGTATTAAGCAACAAGTAACATCTAAACCACTCATTTTCATCTCATTATATTCCCTTTTCGTAATCAGGCTACTCCCACTTTATCTGGAGGAACGCCTTTAGAGTCCTCTTCCCCGGTAATGACCACGAATTTGTACGGAGGGACCTCTCCGTTCCAAGCGATATTAAGGTCACTTGTAAGCCATCAATCCAGTCTCATTTATGCAAATACTCTACCCTCAACAATAACAACTCATCATAACTATCATTAAATGAATGAGAATTTGAGTGATAGATACAATCAGTTGATTATTAATAATTATTATTTTATAATTTATTGCACAAACATGTGACCTACATTAATGTAGTGCAGAGCACTTACAAAAAAAATTTGAACCTTAACAGTTTGTAGAATTAAGAAAAAAAGATGGAATGTTGCAAATCGGGAAAAACTGGAACTATTAACGGATTATTAAAACATTAATAATTGAGAAATCAATTAGTGACTAATCTTTTTCTTTGACTAACTGATTTCTAGATTTTGAAAAAAATATTGGATAGTCAGAATCAACGGTGAAAAATCAGTCAGATTTGAAATGGAGACGGGAGTGAAGCAAGAAGACAGCTTAGCCCATTACTGTTTGTAATATTCATGGACAGAATAATATAGGAAGATACACTATAAATCTTGAAACTCAAAACAGGAAAATGGAAAATGCATTCCGTGCATATCCATAATTTAGTATACGCCGATTACATTCTTATAATCGCATTATGCAGAGGAGCCTTGCAAGCGCTACAAAAGTGGTATGAATGCTCTTAGCAGAAAAGGAATGACTATCAACCAGACTGAATCTATGTATTATTATGTTATACGTGTAAGTGGTAGTACGTGGGATGTGCAGTTAAAAACTAAGATGACGGTGTATCAACAAGTCTTTGGTACTAAAAAAAAGCTAAAAAATGAAATCCCGAGGAAAGCTCTCTGTAAAACTAGATTTACAGATTTATTAGATAGAGATAGGAAGGAACCGCTCATAGATAATATAAATAAAACAAAATTAACTCGGCCAAACTGCAATGTGCAAAGAATGCTGATCAATAGTTTCCCAAAATAGGAATAAGTGGGAAGACCCCATATCGGATCTGGCAAGAAACAGACATGTCACTCTAGGCCAAGTCGGGAAGCTGGCCATGGATAGAGGAGGTTTTAAGAAATGAATCGAGGCATATTTTTTTTAAACCTAATATATCTATTTATCCTACATAAAATACATAATATGAAGGGCTTATAGCAAGAATGTGATTAGCCACATGATAATGATTATGTAAAACAGTTTAAAAAAATTAAAATAAATCAGGGATACAATTGATGGGTAAAATCATAAATGTAGGAAATGTCAAAATAAAAGAAAAAAAAATGTATAAAAGAAACAAGACTTAAAATTATGACGTAAACTTTGTAATAACATTTATTGACATTAGTGAGACAGAGGATGAGTAAAACATAGGAAATAACTAGATCAAATTTATTATTAAAAGAGAATTAGGAGGAAAGTTGATTGGGTGATCCCCGACCTGCATCAACCATTAAAATCTCCGGCAGATTAATAAATAACCTCTCCAGAGCTTATCTACTCCATCAATTCTTCATTTCCTCCAATTGACTTGGTCGGTAGGTAGCATAATCGTTACTGAGCCAGCTTACAACTCCGTCCTTCACAACTCCGTCCCTCACAACTCCGTCCCTCGCCTTCTAATGAACAACTCTCTGGTCGAGTTATGATCTCGCGACCACGGCATTCAAAACAGAATTTGATAAGTACACACAAAATAATGGAATGAGGTGGAGACTTTAATTTCATTAATTGTGTCATAAAAAAAAATTACAAAAAACTTTTTTTCAAACAGAAAAATAAAATCTTTATACGGGTAAATTCCTTTATATTTCTGACTTCACCATTATAGTAAAATTGATTTTTTTTTTTTATTTTCAATGATAAAGAAAAGTAAATAAAATAATGAAAACCCAAAACATCGATTAAACCTCGATTTCGCAGCTTATCCTGTAATTTATCCCGAATTTGGGAGTCTATTTTGGTTCCTTTATATTGCATGTTATATGAAAATCACCCATGGGCATATCGCACTATGTAGGAGACAGCGTGGGCTTGATATCTCAAAGAGCACTGCACCGCGAATTCTGGTTGTTGATTATAAACGTATGAATATGTAAATGTTTGTTATACATTTTTGTATAGATGTGATTTAATGTTTTAAATTTGTAAAAATGAAAATAAAAGATAAGCAATTAGTTATGAGCCAAGAAACATTAAATTTAAAATTAAAAAAGTTGTATTACAAGACTCATCTATGCATTTATGAATCTAACTGTTAATTATTATTACATATAAAAGCTATAAATATACATATTATTATAAAAGTATTGGTATTCCTTTTTTGTAACGAATTGGAAATAAGATATAACTTTTTTTATTCAGTTCGATAATTTCTTATTGTTTATTAAATATCTACATAAAAATACACAAATCAATTAAAATTGTTTAATTATGAATGATATTTCATAATTATGGTAGCAGTGGTCAATTACTGTTTCCGAAAATGTGTTTCTCAAACAAAATATTCACTTGTATAAAATAAACATAAAATCGTTACCGTACCTAACTGTCAATATAGAAGCATATTTAACATACTATTCTTATATAATTGAAGTAATAACATAGCTACAGAATCTTGACCGTTAACAATCAAAATTGAGGTTGTATAAATTGCTATTTATTATTCAATTATTATTAAAATGGAAACTAAATAGTAAACTTTGTAAAATAACGATTTCGAGTTAATTATATTAACATTATTATGATAAATTTTGACTAATGGAATAATACAAAAGTCTTCTGACAGGATTTACGTCGAAAAAAAGTTTTTATTTAGTATTTATCACTTTATTTTTTTTTGTTTATTACTCTATCATTTTGTTTTAAATACCTATAATAATTATTATAGTTGAACCCCGATTATCCAGATAAGCAAAACTTCGTTGCCCAGAAGGTTTCTCATGTATACTTTGTTTTTTCATTTACCTTTGCGCACTTTTATAATAAGACCTTTGTCTATGCGACTTAATATAAAGTAATATAAAAAGGGATTTTAATTACGTTTTTTAACAAAGAATTTATAACATCTTTATTATTGTTTTCTAAATATACTTGTGAATTGGATCGAATCATATATCCATGTTTGTTTAAACTATAAATGATGTTTATTCCATAAAAATGTATATAAAATTCTTAAAAATGCGGCGTATTTATTTGTTTGAATTTACGTACTATTGAAATATTTATATACTAGTCGATTGTTTGAGAAAAAAATATACAAAATTTAAAAGATTCATTCATGATGAACTTTTTTACATTGATTGAATGAGAACAATCAGGTTAAAAAAAAAGTCGACTTATTCCATAACATATCGTGCATTCAAATTTTAAAATTTAGTTACTTAAATCTTAAAGTCCTAAATAGTACAATATTATCATTTATTAATTAGATATCGAGGGTTGTATTGGTGATTCGGATATTTTTTATCAACTTGGAATTTATAAACAAAATCAAGTCATAAATATCATAAAGGTAATCAGATTTTAAAAATAAATACAGTTAAATATAAATAATAAGTTTATTAAACAACAATTTATTCAAGTTCGAGACGATAACGTTTTAAAAAAATAGCCTTCAATAAATGAGATGTGAATATCACATAAAGAAAAAAACAGGTTAATAAAGGAGGAAATTAGTTAGGATAGTTTTTTTTTTTAATTTGTGGATTATATATTATAGGAATTTTGAAGAGGAGCTGATTTAAGCTCATTAAAAACGTCAAAAAAGAAAGAACTAAAAAAAAATAATTTGTCCTTGAACGAGTATAATTGATATCATTACAACTCTTATGTTTCTTTAATGATTAGAAATTTATTTTGGAAAAAAACTAGACGATTCGATAACGTTCCGTGCTTGCAAGTCTAAAATAAGCTGGGAATTTCAGACTTTTAGATTTTCAATAAATGTTACTTATATCTTTCGTTTAATATTACTTCTATTTAGATTGTTTTTATTAGGCCTAAATTGTACAATATTAATATTTATTAGATATCAAGGTTTGTGTTTGGGGTTTGAATATTTTTTATTCACCTGGAATATAAACCTTGAGCTGGGCACCTCCTTCGTAGGACTTTGGCCCATTTTTGAGCTTCAATGCTTTTCCTTTGCCCGTTCCCTTTATCGCAGCTTTCATAACTGAAGAGGGATCGTTGGAATAACCTACCATAATAGCACTCCCCGTTAATGACTCCAGTCGAAAACAACTGGAAGATAATATTGAACCAGATTGTATTTCAACCATTAATATCAATATAACTCCGTTCGTAGAAGTGAATGCTTTGGCAAAAGAGGTTTTGTATTAAGCGCTAAACTTGATGAGAAAATTTTGGCTTAGTTATGATTTTGGTAAATTGTAACTTAGTACTCAGCAGTTGCAAATTTACTGCTTTTCTTTACCGGAAACGTTTAGAATAAAATATAAACCCCGCAACGTCGAAAAGTAAGATAGGGAAAAAAATGGAATGAGTCCAAAAACGTTAAATGAATATATGTTTTACTTTTATGTATATACCACTTTTAATGGTTTTAATTAAAAAAGAAAAAACTTGATAACAAACAAGAATTCTAAAATTATTGTTAATATTACTCATTTAACTTTTTTTTTATTGAACATGATAAATTTCGGCTCCTTTGCTATTTTTAAATTAATCACTGTTTCTACCTTATATCTTGCAATATAAAAATGTATTTATGAAGTCGTAGGGTCAATTTTAGTAGTTTGGTAAAGGTTTTTTTATAAAATTCATTTATAAAAAAAAATAAATAAATAAAAAATAAAATAAAGTAAATACCACAAAGATTATGCAATTAATTTTTAATTAAAAATTTACTTTTTAAATTAAAATAAGTGTGTAAAAGTTTCATTTTCATAATTTTCTCCTTATCCACTTTATTAAATTTAATAAAAATAAAAAAGAAATTTAAGTTTTTTCTCCTTTTGATTTCCTAAAATACTTTTTTCTTAGCATTTAATTGGCAACTCTTCACTTGTACATTCATTGAATAAGAAAAGAATAGTGTTTGGGCCCACTATAAATTAAAATATATTATAAAAAATATTTTTAAAATATAATAAATAATATTTACATCATTTAATATTAATTTCAAATAGATTTATCACAAAACTAAAACCCATGAAATGTATTTTTTACTCATAGCTTATCAAAAATCCTTAGCAATGTCCACTAAACGCCACATAGAGAATTGGTGAATCAAAATTTAAACCGAATTGGTATTATTACGATTTTTTCATTCATTTTTAACACCCAAAATGTTCTGCACCAAAGCAGTTTTATAAACAAAAATTAATATATTTCCAATAAAATAATGAATAAATAACTATGAAGAATTGTGTTCATGTTTATATACACATAGGTTAATTCTAGATTACCGTAGTGCCCCCGTAGGCTAAAGGTGGTCTAGACCGCTTATTTTCCATTTAATAGAAAAATAATTCCTAGAAGTTGATTTAAATTTACTTTTATTGTTTAAGCAGACACTAATATGGTATTTGAAGTAGAACCCGACTTAAAAGTCCTGTTCGAGACCGACTAAAACTTCTTTTCAGATCCGCTTAAACGGAGAAGCCGTTTAACCAGGAGTTTGCAGGAAAATCTCCAATATTATTTTAATTCATTTGTTAGATAAAAATCAAAATTTAACATAAATAAAACTTGTTATATTGGTTTTGTTTATGTTAATATATATCGCACATTATAGGGACAAAACTCGAAAAATATTTTTTTAAATTAATATTAAACACACGATAGGCTCTAGATAGAACCCTCCAGAATATTTCTTCTGACAAATAAATCTTATGAATTGGGTCTGATTTCTGAAGGCTGGGGCGCTTCAGAATGAAAGGGCTGCGACCAAAAAAGTTTTGACGTTAAAAATTTAGATTTAATTTAAGTGTACTAACAGTCTTTTAAGTTTTTAATAGTAATCAAAAAGTTAATTATTTTATTCTATCAAACTTCGTGTTTTCACACTACTTTATCATTTTTACTTAGTTTTCTTTCTATCCTTGCTTAATCCAATAGACCGGTTAAGTATGGTTCTATTGTATATTTATATCAAATATAACTTTTATAATATAGTTCTATAATTGAGATATTATCTTTCAAATTCATAATATTATCATCAAATGACTAATAACATTTATTATTCGTTATGTTAATAACCACGGTACGGGTAAAATTTTATACATATACAATATTTTGTCTATCCTCGTTATAAAATCTGTGATGTTATACTTTATTAATTATTGCAGAACATTTTCTCAAAATCAAACTTAATATTTAGTTCAAAAGTAATCAGAAAACCTTTATTAACCAATCACCACAGAGTATATATTTAAATTACCATTATGGATAATATAATGTATTTAAGACCATTTGTTCTCATACTAAAAAGAATATATAATATTTATTATTGTTGTTGGTATTAAATTAATTGTATATAATTAAAAACGAAGAATTTGGTGGGATCCATACGTTTCGTTTAGTGACGAGAACAAAAAGAAATACTGTAAAAATGTTTTTGTTAAGCCGCAATAGGGATTTTGAAATTAACAATAGTTTAACGTAAAATATAATTAATCTGGTGAGAAATTTTATGAACATCGTAAATGTTGCGATAAAAAAAAATTAAAAATTAATGGTTTGAAAACGTTTAAATAAAAATATAACGTTTATAGTGAAATAAAACTAAATATATATATTCTTGTTTCATTCTGTTCTATACCGTTGGTTCCCTAAATATATAAATATTCTTTAACGTTAACTTCGTTAGCTCAAAGATCCTATACCACTCCTCTAATCTGTTAGATTCCTCTAAAAATAAAAAATAAAATA
>NW_027110557.1:353402-363239 GCF_000696795.3 Halyomorpha halys
ATAAATTAAATTTCTATAAATTATCTGATAATGGATTTTTTTACAAAAATTAAAAATAATTATAAGCATCAAGTTTTTAAATATGTGATAGTGTATATATATATGTGTGTGTGTGTGTGCGTTTGTAATATCACAATATTCATGTTAGAACCTCTAATCAAATTAAATCTAACAAAAATATAGTCTATGGCACTTCTTCAATATAATGAATATCGGACCTGAGTTCAGTAAGATCTGAGTCGTCAGATCTTTATAAATACTACCAAATTACATATTTTAGACACATAGACTCTATTTTACATGAATATCACAGTAAAGCATTACTACACTTAGTTTTAAATTTAAGCAAGAAAAAACAGTATTAATATAAAAAAAGAAAAAAAAAGGAATAAAAGAACTTTGGCAACAGGTTACTAGTGTCTGAAGGAATATACTAGTAATGTCACTTTATTCACCTATATTATTCCAAAACACTTTTTTTTTAATCTAAAATAAATTCAATGAGCAATTTTGACTAATATTTTTATTTTTAATACAGTATAAAAACTGTCCACATACAGGGATCGGATTAGATCTCTGTCCACTGTGACAAATATAATTTTAAAAGTAATAGTTTTGGCAAGTTCGAAAAAAAACCCTAAGTTGGTTTAATAATTTTTTTAATAACCAAAACCATAAATATACGGCAGAGATACAGTAAGTTCATCGATGTAAACCGCTCTTCCGTTAGAATATTTTCCCGCCTTTTACTTGCCCGCCGTTTGGATCAAACTTTCCTTTTTCTAAATGATAAAATAATATATAAATGTATTAATGTTTTCGATATTTTATTTATTTTAGTAAATGTAATAAAAATAATTTATTTTTTGTAAGATTCCAGTTTTTTAATTTCGTACCACAGGCTTTTAAACGTTGTAAAGTACCTTTACAACCCTAGTTTTGTGAATAAGTACATAATTTTAGGATATTCTAGCATTTTAGGAAAAAGGGTAGAAAAAAATTCTAAGTTTCGAGATCTTAAACGTTTTCTAATATTGCTTGATAAACCATCAAAATATATTTTTTGGGAAAAAAAGGAGAAAAAAGTTGTGAAGAATCAATTATTATCCGATTAAAATGGTCTTATGAATATTTCGAATGAATTCAACAAACTTTTCTTTCGAATTTTTAAAAATAATTATGATCAGGATGGATGCAACTCGATTGTAAACACGCGCGAAACTCGTTCTGTTTATTTCCTAAAAGCCGATTAAAGACCACAATGCCTCTTTTTATTTATTTTTTTGTTTATAATTTGAAGAGATTAAAATTTCAATTTTTTTTTTAATTTTTAAAAAAATTTTAAATTCGGTTTATTTTTTTTTTATGAATTCTAAAAATTATAAATAAAATCCTAGTGATATGTAAGTACTCACTGTGACATAAAATAGTGAGGAGCAGTATAGTAGCAGTGTTGTGTATAGGAGGAGCCATGGTAGACTGAGTGGTCCACTATCTCGCTTCCATCGCCTCCTCTGTGCCGACTGGGGCTCGGCCGAGGGGTGCTAAAGCGCACGCTCAACGGACACCCACCCCTAGCCAGGTCTTTGGTAATTTCATAACAATTTCTTATTGACGCCAACTCCGCGCCAGAAACGCGTCTTCCGGACCCCGCAGCCTCGGCTCGGGGTCACCCAAAGATCTGGACCACTGGAAAATCCAAGAGGAAAAAAGAGTGGACTCTCTAGGCCCGGTTTTAAGGGAGATAGAAATCAACGAGTGTTAAAAAAAATACAACAAAAAAAATGAACATTTCGTTTTCCCATTGTGTTAAAATCCTCGGTCATTCTGTCTTCTAACCGTCAAGAGATATTAGTAAATAAATAATTAAGTATTAAATGAACGTGGGGTCAATGACCTGTTGAAGAACACGTTCCTACTTTCTCTGCAATTGCCATGCAGAAAACGTACCTCTGGTTTTGCTTCGAGATTTTTTTCTTTTTGATCAGTCAAGGATAGTTCGAGATTTATTATATTTTGTCATAACTTAGACACAATTCAACCCCACTCATATTTAGCTATTCTCATTAATTAATAATAATAACTTTGATTGATATTTTTACTATCACTTGCTTATGTATGAAATATATATATTAAGGAAAAGTATTGTGATCGTGCAAAATTTTGAATTCAAGTTTTCGACGGAAATGACTGTTTCGAGATCCACTAAGTCCAAATAACCAAATATTGCAAAATGGTCTGAGTGTGAATAGCCTTTCTCAAAAATGAAATCAGTAACTGAAATTACACATTTAAGCCGGGTATATACGTGGGATCTATCAACAACGTTTTCAAGAAAATCTAAAAAAAAAAAAATATCGTGCTTAAATAAAGATAAAAAAAAAAATCTTCCTCTAAAGTACCTTTAATTTGGTTTATTTGAAACAATACTGTTCTGATTCTTAGCAATTACAAACAATGAATATATACAAAATATTTTTTAAAAATAAAATGAATAACTAAAGGAAAGAAAATGAAAAATAGAGACATCTGATTTCAATGGATAAAATCGAGACCACCCGATTTTTCCCGATTGCACTAAGGCTTTGTTATCTTATGTTAAACTGTTTTATTCTGAAGAGGAACACAATTTATATCCGTTATTCCCACCTCGAGACCCCTCAAATATGAATTTTATAGTAATAGAAAGATGAATCTTTTTTGTAATTATTTTTCGCCTCCCCCGGTCTTCAGACATTTTTTTTCGAAAGTCACAAAAATAGCTATAACTACAACACCAATGCACCAATCTACACAAAGCATGAGAACGTATGGAGGGCGGTAAGTGAAAGTTGTGAGATGCGCACACTGCAACAGATTTTTAAATCTGATTTGACATATTTTATGTTAATCTATATTAATACTCGTATATCGACTGTGCAATGAACATTTATTGTTCAATATTATTCAATCCGAATTCGGCCATTGAATTGAGTATAGAACATTGGTTAGTTGAACTTTGGCATAACTAAGAAGGGTTTATAAATAAATTTACCGACTGATTGATTTGAGTATCTGGGGCATAGAACATAACAATTCCGAATATGTTCCCCTTAGTAACGATAGAATTTTTACTAAAACATATATAAAAATATAATATTTTATTATAAGTAGTACCTTTTCTTCGATCGGAATAATTTTTAATGCAATAACACTTTAGAAGTATCCCTAGATAAAACGGTATTTTTTATTAACTAATCTATACTGTACAATACCTTTTACGGGTTTTTGTTATTTAATGGTTTTATTGAATCCCCTCAAAGTATCTTTCCGTTCCTTTATTCTCAGAAATATTTTATTTAGCAATATATAAATCATAATGGACACTGATTTATTGCCATTCCTTTCTGTGAGCAATAATAGTACAGTATTGAAAATAAATACAAATAAATTGTTTGTAAAAAACGCTAAATATATATTTTTTTTAAATAAATGAATAGTAACTTGTTGCTAAAGTTCTTTGATTTTTTTAAAAATAGAAAGTTTAATTCATTTTGTTGTAGTTTAAATTTAACATTTTGCGTAGTAATAAATTATAGTGTAGTTGGGAAAAAATAAGATTTAGCTGTGTAAAATTTCCAATCTGTTAGTAAAAGTTTAGATCTGATGCGAAATTACCATTGGTGAAAGAATTTACAGCATGCTATAAAATGATGAAGTAGTTCGAATTTAATTAGAGTTGAAATTATCGTAGTTATTAGAGTTCTGTTTATTATTAGAAATAACGTTTTATTTATTAAGGAGCACTATTGTATTTTTATATTTCATTGTCTTACTTATGCGTATGATTGTTTGATGAACCTGCTACGTCTAAAAACTTAAGATATGAACGGAAAATGGTCCCCCATAATATAAGCATCATTAGCGCCTCTTGTGGCCAATAGTAAAAAACTAGTCTCCAGCGATCGCTGTGAGCAGAGGCAGGCGAGGGAGATGAGAAACCTTTTTTTTCTGGGGTTCAGCGAAAATCATTTTTCTTCTCTTGAATCCAACCTCATCATGTGCGCCTAGACTTCAAGAAGTGCTTCCCTGGCTAAGGAGAGAAGAAGAGAGAAGAATGGTGAGAGAGAAAATGACGGTGTACCATCCGCCTGAGAAAGTCCACTCCAAATTATTCCTCTTATCCCAACTCGACTATCTTCACCAATTACATCAACTCATCAATAATTGCAATCTTCAATGGCCCCTATTCAAAACTATTAACGTAGTCTAACCATGATTTCTCTTGATCGCACCCTAAAACCATGTAAATTGCTCAATGGATGTCATTTATAATCAGTCTACTAATCAGAACCCAACCAGAATTCTAAAGTGAAGTACTCCCTGGTCTTAAGTTGGAGGTGCACTTCATACAGAACCTATATAGTGATTCATATATATCTATATACAAGTGCACGATGGTCTGTCATAAACCATTTCTGAAAAACTCGGTTTCTCTTTTTTTTTTATTAAAAAAAAATTCTGTGAGCTATTAAAAATAAAGATAAATTATTATTCATATTGAAAGAAGATAGTTACCATGTGAAGTAGATTGTAGGAAGATAGTCAGGATGGTGGTCAATAAAGGTATCAAAATAGTAAAATAAAACTATTTATTGTTAACCAAGGTTTCGCCTCACTTTGCAGGGCTTCGTCATTAGATTGAAACAGGAAAAAATCTTTTTTTAAAGAAATCCAATCTGACAGCCCTGAATTGTAAGGCAAAACCATTGGTTAACAATAAATAGTTTTATTTTGATAGCTTTATTGACCACTATCCTGACTATCCTTCCTACAATCCAGTTCATACGGTCAACTATCTATGAATTGTATAATGTGAATATGAAATGGTTATATAAATTTGTATTAAATAAAAATATACGTGTGTATTTGAATATTTCACTTCGTAGCAAAAACTAGACCATTAGTGTTTGTACGAGTTGGCAGTAGCCTCGAATCGCCCATCGTGCAGTATGGTGGTTACATATCAATAACTGTAGTGGTGTAAGAGATATTGGGGTAGATTTTCGTTGAATGGTATTGTATCATTTCAACTAATTAATCAACTAACCATATACTTGTTGAGTCAATTTTACCAAAAAGAACTATATCTTTTTCACGTCTCTTTCCTTTGATTTTTTTGTTTTTGTGATATCAACGTTTTAAAAAGGAAATAACTAAGTCGCTGTGTAATGAAAATGAGACGGAATCCGAGTTTATCAGAAAGACATATGGTAGACCATCATGCATCTGTAAGGGACAATAATTTCATTTGGTTGCCTGATTGTTTCTGAACATGGATTATCAAATAAAAATCTTCATAATAATTCATGATCAATAGTAAAAAATTCCGAAGCAAGATTAAACCCTAAAAAATAAGAATAGTAATAATAATAATAATGAAGCCTAAAAATTATATTTATGCTACATAAATTAAGTTCAAATTGCTTATATAAAAGAAGTAGAGGGGCAGAAGAGGTTTAGTACTCACGTTTTCCGCCCCTTTTACAACCCCAAAGTAACGACTAAAGGAACGAATCCCATCACGTTGGAAAAGTAGATGAATCACAACCTAATATTTTTCAAAGCCTCTGGGGGAAAGTGCACGAGAAATAAGAAAGAAACAGGCAAGCGCCACGGCGATATTAGTTTTTTGGCATCTAATGAAAAGCTAGTGGTCGTCTCTTCTGTTTCTATCAAGGATTGAATTCGAGATTCATTTTTCTTTCGCTAAAAATCAAATAATGCCTACGTTTTATTTTTATAATTTAAATATCATATTTTAATTTACGTAAAAAAATAACAGATTAAATATCAACAATCGACAATTATTGATGAGAGAACAAATGTAAAAAATATGTACCTTTTTTGAAAACTGAGTAAATATGAATATTTTTTTATACTTTCAATACTTTATTTATTGATAAATATTACAAGGAAAATTTAGCGTCAAGTTCCTTCATGCCTAGTGATTCTTAATATTATTATTATTATTTAAGGGCAACAGATCATGGAGGCCTAAGTCCTTGCACGATGTATTAGTAAATACATCGTATTTCTACACGATGCATTTACTAATACATCGCGCCTTACTTGACGTGGTTTTTTTCGCAGGGTGGGTTCTTCACTCTCGCGCCTATTTTTTGTGAGTGCCACCCATTGGCTAACTGGCCTCACAAATGCCCGGGGGGAGGTTGTCAGTGAGTTTTGCATTATTTTGTGCTTGAATAAATAAAAAGTTGGCAGACTGGCGCATTATCACGCTGCTACCGCTGCCCCCCTAGTGATTCATAATAATAACCAATAATAATGCCTAGTAACTTTTTTTTTTAAATTAAAAAAAAAAATCAATTGTATTTATCGATAGATATTACTATCTGCTACAACGTTGTTGGGCATTAGGTAGTACTGATAACTGATTCATACACATTCATACTATAATAAAAAAAGATAAATAAAAAACAACATTCAATAAAATAAATAAATAAATGAAAAAAATACATAAAAATAAAGGAAATCTCTCTCTAAATATATATAAACAGAAGGATACAAATCAAACTATGTACATGACAAAAAAAATATTTATAATAATGATAATAATATCCTCCTTATAGATCTAAGAAAAAAGAAAGCGGAACTTATTGATGTTTGGATCCCTAACGGTAATAATATAAGCTTCGAAAGCTCCTTTGTGGGAGAAAAACTGAGGAAATACCAGGAGTTGGCGATAGGATTGAAGGAGCAATGTCAATTAGAAGGTGTTACCCCTACTCCAATCATTATATCCACCATTAGACTCATACCAAAATCAACAGTAGTAGGCGTGAATGGTTTGGAGTTCCCTATTGATGTGCTAAGAGAGGCCCAACAGTCGGTTTTCTTGGAAACAGCATGTATAGTGCTAAAATGTTTAAATAACTGAAACAAAGATAAAAGGAAAAAAATGAAGGTGGTTGGATTTCTGATCCCTCAACTCAGATAGATACTCAGCCCACAATAGCGAGATAACAGGCTATAATAATAATGAAATAAAAATAATCATTAGAAATATGAATTAGAAACTTTTATTTTTAGATAATAAAATGTAAATCATTACTGTCAGCAGAATAAATAAATAAATGACAATATTGTTAAGTAAATTTCTTGAACAGTGAACTTGCCTGTTGTACCATACACATAACTCATGCTTCAACAGTAAATGATAATAATGAAAGGGAATTGAATTGCCTACAATATGGTTCAGTACTACTAACCTCAATCCGTTATCAAGGAATGATTTTTTTAACAGTTTTCTGGGAAAACCAGGTTTTTTCCCATAAAAATGCAAATTTTTGAAATATAACTGTAAATATTTCATTACTTATTACAGAATAATACGGTTTTGTGGATTTCATAGAATTTTCTTTATTTCATCAGTTTTCAGGAAGCTAATTCAAATTTCAAAGATATATTGAAGTTAGGAGTTCAAAAAAGCATTTTGATTTTTCATCAAAATGATTTTCAAATGATCATCGGCTCTTGTTTTTCAAAATATGCTATAAACGAATTTCTTTCTCAGCCTTCTATTTTTTTTATAAATGTATACAAAACTAAAGTCGGAGATAAAGATTAACCAGATAAATGTGATTTATAACAAATAAAAAAGTAGTGCGTATATTCGAAAAATTCTAAAGATCAAAATCTATTTATTGAGCATTATTTATTAATCATCATAGCAATCATTTTAACCTCATCATGTGGTCGAGAAAACTCAAATTATCATGATGGATTCTTATGGGCACTTTGATTCGACTAACATTTTTCTCCATTGTCTGCACCATTTGTATACAAATTATAAAAAACAGAAAGAAATGTCAGCGTTATATAGTGATCTATGCGATGGTGCATAGAAAAAAAAAACAGCCTAGAATCGGATTTTCTTTATGGAATCGTGAAAGAAAAAACCCTTGTAAAATTGTAAAATTCAAATTATCTTTATGCTGTAAAGATAGACGCAGAATGTCGTCACTACTATGTAAAATTTAACTAGCTTCCCGAAAAGTGATGAAATGGAGAAACTTTTATGAAATTCTTATAACAGCTTTTTTTTAACCCCTTCCTAGTCATTTTTGACATACGGGTGGGGGGTTATCTACTGTTACCACCCTACTCTAACTATGGTTGGGAGTCAAGATTTCATTTCTTTGTATGGCTAAAGAAATAAAATTCGAACCGGCGCCACTGCAGTCCGCAATCCAGTGAAAGTAAGCGTTTTAACTCGCTTGGGTACGGCCCTTTTCGTGGAAAACCACTACAAAAATCATTTCTGGATAACGGGATGAGGTAGTAAGTTGGAGTTTGAAGTTAGTGGTACTGAACTACTTGTTTGGCAACTTAGTTCCCCTTGACTATTGACATTTTCTGAACTTAGGAACTTCTTGCAAGTTCGCTGCCACGAAATTCAACTAAAAATTTTTATAATTCTGTCTTTTTTTTTAATTTGTAAAATGTTACAAATATATAATAAATCCATTCCATTTTCTAGATGTCAAATCTATAAGTAACCCTAAAAATTATTTTTTAATCTTTTTTAATTTAAATTTTGATATTGTTAATCTACAGTAAATATGTCTTCCCCTCGTCAAGCTACTTTACCATTAATTTTTCAGAGAGCCCATGTTAAATTAAAAAATAACAAAACCATTTTATCTGCTTCAAAGTGCTACGCTCCCCCTAACATTCACCTTATTAATGAAACACACTTTTGATGCGATGTGAAGAGCTAAAACAGACATACTTTCCAAAAGTAATTGAAATGAACAAATATTTACAGGAAAAAGTAGCCTACAAACTCTCTTTGTATTTGTACACTTTTACGAAGCCTGTATAATGAATTAGCATTTGTTTAATCTAGTCTATCAGTTTAAAAAACATATTTCTCCAATTTTCATAATATTTATTTACTAATTTTACGTATATACATACATGAGAATAAAGTCTGATATACCTAATTAAATATATGTTTTAGCATCACTGAATTTTTAATTCTACTCATACATAGAAATAAAAAGAATAATATACCAATATCTTCATTTTTCAGAATAAATTGTAAACAACACTTAAAAAATAAAAATGATTATGTTTAATAAAAGATAAAAAATAGCTTGGTTTTAATTTTTTTTGTATACTTAGACATTCCAGCAATCGGCAGAAAAGAAAAAGTAGGTTTAATAGAAACGTTCTCAGATCCTAGAACCAGTTCAAGAATCAGGAAGATGGAAAATGGGAACTTACAAAGAAATATACCAGCTCTATCTGGAAGTATATATTTATTAAAACACAGCCTCTAAAAGGCATTTCCACATGATGGACAACACAAAAGCAGCTAAAAAGTTATATATGTCTAACCTAAATGGGGTGTGCACAAGAACTTAACACAGATGAGGTGGCGGATAATGTAAGAGATGACTTCTGAAAGCTAGAAATTAATATCAACATGGCAGAAGATTGAACCCAATTGGAAAGACTTCTTGAGTAAGCCAGGGAATGCAATAATCGTCCGTTGTGTGAGCAAAGAAAGAGAAAAAATCGGGATGTTGAGGAAAGTGTAGGTTTTTGTTTGTTAAGAAATATAGAGCACTGACTATTGTTTGTAGGACTTTTGACAGAAAGGATCAGGTGCGCTTGATGTTAACAAATTTAGATTTCCCCACATTTTAAGTCCCCAGGAACACAAGTTTCAAATAAATGGTGGTAGTTCATGTATTTACAAATGACTTGGTACTGTTGAGCTAATATGTAGAAACTATTAATTATTATTAATTATTATAGAAGCTATTA
>NW_027110557.1:363308-378558 GCF_000696795.3 Halyomorpha halys
TAAAATATGAAGATTTAATTTCATGTATCTAACTTCATCCATGGAGATTAATCAATTAATATTAATTAAGATTCAGAACAGAGACTATAACACAAAAAGAAAAGTATATCATCTTACAAAAAATAACAATTTTTTCTTAACCATTCACTCCATGCTTAGTTATAAAATAAATATTGGAAACACAAAGAATAATTTTTTGGAGTTACTCTGTCACCAGAAAGGTTCATATATAGGTTAAGAGAAATTAAAAATAATTTATTTAATTATTAAGGTGACAAGAAAATAAAAACTCCACTAATTAAAGCCCTTAAAACACAAAAATAAAAGGTCTTTTTTACTTTTATTTATGAGCTTCTATCACTTTTCATTATATTCCACGACCGTCTTTGTTAAATATTATTTTTTCTTCATTCTTTTACTTTCCAACGGTATATAATACGTCTATATAACTATTCATTTGTTCAGAAAAGTGTATTCAACCTTGAATAACATTTTTCTTTTATCTCCTCCAGTTAATTATCAAATCCTCTCTTAGTTAATATATATATATTCGTTTTTTAATGATTAGTGATAATGTGAGAAGGGTAATTTTTGCAACAAAAAATAGGAAGTAAAAGTACTTCATAGAAAGTTTTTTGAAAAATTCCACATTTAAGCCATGTAAACTATTTCAATAAGAATAAAATCTATCTGATATTAAAGACCATATTATTTTCCATGAGATACTGCATTAATTCAAAATCTTTAAAGCCATTTTTGAGAAGATTGATTCTATAAAGTGGAACTTTTGGTTAGTCGACGAGAAATTTGCTGTGATAGCAGTTCTTATATTTTAAAATTACTTGGTACTGTTGGGCTAATATAATAATAAGTAGAAACCATTAAAGTTGTTTAGTTCTTATTATTGTATAGTTGTATAGGTTCTCTGGAGATATCCTTAACGAAAAATGAAAAAATTACGATTTTTATTTATTCATGTTCACATAAGATAAAATATGAAAATTTGATTTCATGTCATAACCTTTGATTTCATTCGTGAAAATCAACACTAGCCAGTTTCAGAACAAAAATTATAACAGAAAAACAAAAGTATAACATTTTACAAAAATTTACAATTTTTTCATAACCCGTCATCGGTCGCTAGGTCGATTTTAACTGTGATGGCTGCGCCTGAGACTTTTTCTCATATTTGTTAGGTATTTTTTAAAATATAAAATTTTGATTTAGATTAGGTTTATTTAAGTATAACAAAAAGTATTCAAAAAGTTTATTTTAATACAAGTGCGAACTAGTTGTAATTAAAAAAAACAACAACATAATTATGAAATAATAATAAACATAATATAATATTATAGACAGACAAAGTTATAAAAAAAATCAAAATACAGATATATCATATTATAAGAGCTTAACACTAATCTTCCTCAAGGTAGTATCCTTGATCCCATCCTCTACACCGTCTATAATGCTGAGATTCCAACTAATCCTAGCACTATCCTCACCACTTATGCCGATGACACATGTGTGCTCGCTGTTAATAATAACCCATTAATTGTATCCCAAAATCTCCAATCCCATATCACAGCCCTCAAAGATTGGTGTCGTAATTGGAAGATTAAGATAAATTCCATCAAATCACCTTTACCCTTCGTCATAAACCTTCTGACTGCCCTACAGTTTCATTTAATGATGTCACTCTTACCCCTGTCGAACAGATCCGCTACCTTGGACTACATTTGGACAAGCGATTAACCAGGAATCCTCACACCAGACAGAAAAGACAGGTCGATTTCGACTATTACAGTACTTACTAGACAAACGGTCTAAACTTCCAACACATTAAAAAAGACTGATCTACATGACTGTAATAAGGCCAATCTGGACATATGGAGTTGAGCTTTGGGGCTCCACTAAACCTTCGAATTCCTCTCGTATTCAATCCTTACAATCCAAAATCTTTCGTAAAATCCTCAATGCTCCTTACTTTGTCACAAATATAATCATACATAAAGACCTTAATGTTTCCTATGTAACTGATCTAGCCCGAACCAGATATCACTCCTTCCATTATAAACTCTCTAACCACTCAAACCCCCTAGTTTCTAATCTTGCATCCTCTTCCATTCCTGACAATCCTCCGAGGCGCCTGAAAAGAAGATGGCCACGAGACCAGCTAATGTAAAATGTCATTAGAGTGCTACCAATGGGTAGTTTCTCTACACGCCTGTAACACTCCAATTTAACTTAGATCAGATTTACTAAATGTATTATAATGTACAGTTGTAAATAGCAATTAATAAATATTAAAAAAAAAAACACTAATCTTAAAAAAAAAATACTCAGTCTGAAGAAAACTCTTGTGCACAACTGGTGTATGACTGTCACACATCGGTCTTTTACACTGGTGGCAATTCTTTTTTGTTTAGAATGCCTGAATATAACCGAAAAATTTACAAAAAGATATTATTCATACGGCGCAGCGATGAAGTATAAACATGAAAAGACAAATTTCTATTATAAAGACCACTTTAACATACACTTTGGTATGTACTGTCTCGAGATTTAGTCGGGATGCCAGGATAATCGCTGATGGAAATTATCCAAAAATAAGTAAATTAATTAATTTTATTGAGTCCTGTAAAACTTTTATTATAATTAGATTCTTTTCCAAAGGCTTTTTGTGTTTAACAATTAAATACTTTTATATTTATAAAATGTTGTTTCCATTAGAGAGAGAGAGAGAGAGAGAAATACTTTATTTATCTATGCTGCCTAAATACATCAGGTTGCTATTTCACACATAATGCTTATCAATCCGTAATCGGACATATATAAATTACACTTACATGAAATAATCAGAAAAAAAGAGATACAATAATAAGATATAATAAACAATTTTTTTTCCCGTACAGTTTCCTTTTACAATCAATTTCGGTCTCTACAACAAATACAAATGTTTCAATTCATTCCTAATTTTCTTTCTCATTTCTGCTCCTCCAATTTCACCATTTCACAATTTTTTAATTCACCCGATCAACAAATTCGCTCTCCGGAATTCACCCTCCTAGATCCTCTTCAGTGACCCGCTAGACAAATTCAATATTAGACGGCAATGTGAGATCAGACCATCAAACAAATAGATACATTTTACGAGAATAAGACTAACACATAGGAAAATATAATAAAAAACCGGTTACAGGAAACACTTGAATGGATAAATAAGTTTTTAAAAAAACAAAAAACAATAGTACTAATAAAATAAAATAATTTAATGAATAACATAATAAGGGGTGGTATTTTGTAATATAATAGTATATAAACTACATTAAGGAACAAAGTGTTTATTTACAATGATTGATAGATGATATTAAAATGATTGAAATGATCCAAAGAAATGGTTTGCTATAAAATATGATTACTACATTATAACTTATTACTTAATATGTACATATAGCTGTTGATTTGAGTGCGTGTCGAGAATGTAGTGACGTCTTCGCCATTGGTGGCCATCTTGTCCTCTCTTCGGTCTTCCTACTTCGGTTCTTCAATGCCCTTTTTTCCTTGTCTAGTTGTCCTACCCCTTTTCTCCCACCTCCCCTTAGAGGCGTTTCCTTTTTTTGAATCTAATTCCTCATTGGCCATAGATGACAGAACGCCCGCTAGGTGTTCGTCCCCCCTAGGCCCGAGAGAGGGTGGGAAAGTGGGACATGTCTAGGAAGGCTTTGTACCTGCTTAATTGGCTTCTGATCCTTCGGCCAAAACTGTGATATAAATGTGTTAAAAGCTCTGACACGGGACACCTGTGGCAAATCAACAAAGGTTGTTTGTATATACACAGGGCCACTGTGAAAGGTTGCTTGAAAAATATCCCACCTTGGCCAGGTATCGGAACATATGGTGAAAAACCTTAATAATATAGATAATTGTTAAAATGTCAATACATATTAACTTATAGTATCGAAATGCAATTCATAGTAAAGAATACGTACCTTATGAAGTTCCTGCCTCTTCAAGTCTACGTTTCCCTAGTTCTGCTAATGTTTTCCCTCGAGGAAAAAACATTTTTATGGATTAAATACACTTGTCGCACGTGAGAATAATCCTCACAACTTGAATATATTTATAGTACTCTTAGTCGCCGCGTGATATAATGTCTCACGAGAAAGATATATTGTCAGGAAAAGAGGGCTGGACGCTTACCCAGAGCTGCTAGATTGGTGTAGGGGGCGAAGTATAGAAGGACCGTGAAATACAGATTCCAGGAAGATGGGAACCACAGCCTCCCTCTAGCAGCTTCCAGTCCCGAAAAACCATTAACGTGAGATAAATTCTCACGCTGCGACCAATGACGGGTTAACCATTTACTCAGTGCTTAATTATAAAAACAATTAAACAATTCTATCATTTTCCATAATATTATACGATTGCCTTTGTTAAATATAATTATAAATAACGAACAAGTTACTGTCACGCCCCAAGCATAAAAATGATAATTGATTAAAGCTATAGAACACACTCACTGATGCACAGACCATTTTTTTATTTAGCGTTATTTGAACTCAAAACTTGTATCTCCATCAAAACTGAAATTTGAGATTTATAACGAACGCAATACTCCCCCTTACTACATATTTCGTACATGGGTAAATGTAAGTAAGAAACTAGAGGAATCAGAGGATTGACTATATGGGAATGGAGCGACTATATGGCAATGACATTTTTCAACTTTATCACACGGAAGTTAAAATTGAAAAAGGATTTTTCTATTAAGCAATCTTAAAAAACATCAAATATTTTCTACAGAGATTTCAAAACGCTCGATAGGCAAAAGTTACAATTTATTATAGATCTACTGAAAGGAAAATGAAATGAATTAAGATTTTATCTGTTCGGAATTAAAATACAATTGCTAGAATAGGGCTTATAGAAAACAACATTTATATGTCTTGTTACAGTAATTGAAACTCTAGATAGAGAAAAATATACTTTGCTTTTAAATCTGATGCTTACTGCCATCGAAAATTTATAAAAGATGGATAAAAATATCCTGAAGGTTAAAGCAGCATACAAACAAGTTAAAACATGAACACTGAATTTTAAATAATGATAAATTAAATTTTAATGAATATATAATTAAATGTTAATTATAAATTGATTTTATTTTAAATTATTGATTAATATTAAAATACCATATTAACTAAATCCTATTAATTAATATTTAATTAACTATAAATTAATCTTTTATTAAGTATGTATTATTTTTCATTAAATTATAAAGCATAGAATTAATAAAATTAAGTTCATGAGAAGATAGAAACGAATTGTTCCCACTAATTTATGATATCTGAATTGTATCTCGACATATATAATGTAATAATCTGAATATATTGATAATTAACAGCACAAATGCTGTATAAATTAGTATATACTAATTTAAATCTATAAAAACGATGAATTAAATTTCTGATCTAGGTCGTCCAAAAGTGATGCTAAAAAGTACAATACATGAATTATCCATATATTTTTCGAGTTTACTGCTAATGGATTTTAAATTATCGAGTTATTTATCAGTCAGTTTTAAAATTCGAAAATTTTAAATAAATTTTCTTGATTGAGTGAACAGATGAAGTACAAAATGTCAATACACATAAACAAACATAGGCATCACCTTAACAAGAAATGAGGTTTGGAGAAACCTAGAGTTACGGGGCCTCTCAGCACGCCAAATTCGACATAAGAGAGTATGACAGTGATTTCCAAGTATTCGAGTTTTTTGACTAGGGTTTTGACTATTCCATACTAATGTTTCTGAAGACTTTTAACACGTTAACTCGTCTTATTCTTACATGAATCTCTCCAGTATTTTAAGTTTTCTAGGATAACTGATTGAAAAGGATTCATTGTTGACTTATATATAAGAGAATAAAGAGTGTAATCTATGTTGATTTTTTCTTCCTCTATAAACCAAGATGTTTCTTGGACGTTTGGGAAAGTATCAAGAACACATAGTAAGGTTTTTTTTTAAATCCCCACTAGCCCAGTCGGGATCTCTACCATACTTTATTTTTAAAGAGCACGTAACCCTCATAAGAGATCTTTTGGATGTTAGAAGCAGTAAAATTTGCAGCGTTACTTGTGAGGTGGAGGAGGGGGGGGGGTTGATGTAAAATGATTAACCATAGAGAGGTTAAGGACAATAACTAGCACTTTCTAGACTTTATTTTAAGTAAGGCTTTACTATAGCAACCTTGGGTCAGAAATAGGGTGAGTTAGAATCCGGTTTGGTCAGATTAAGATGTATTTCGTGGTAGGCCCTTGAAATGAATCCAGGTAAGATAAATAAAGATAAAGATATGCCGTGTACGGGGCTTCGGGGGTTTTAAGTCCGACTAGGAGTTCCCCTTACAGGTATTATATTGAAATTTCTTAATATATTAATGTATTTATATTATGTATTTGTATTTATATATTTATATTCTATGTATTTGACTGAAAAAGTATGCCCTATATTTAATTCAAACGCTAGATACCATATGGACTCCCTCGCCATGGTATACTATATATGAATATCTATAATTAATCATTGGAGTTCCTTTCCAACGGTATCGTGTTCACCAATTTACTATGCTATTATATATGAGGTGGCATGCAGGGATTCTTAATTATAAAGTAAAGTCTTCGTTACATATTTTATATTTACAATCATATATACATTACCAAGAATAATATTATGAGAGAGCATGGTAGACTTGTTTCCTTATACTTTACTTATTATATTGTGAAGTACCAGATAGGATCTTTGATATTTATACTGATTCTAAATTATTAATTCTATTATTGCCATTCAAATTACACCAGAAAAAATCTTACTTTTTTAATGCGCTTGTCAAGCTTGGCTGTAGTAGCTGAGCGGTCTTTGAGCTCCGCGTTATACCACCCCTTGCCGCGACCGCTGCTGAATGCGTGCGAGATGGGACTTCCTTCTCTGGCCTCCAACTGGTCAGCCACTCTCTCTTCCTCCAGACTCTCCTCTTCCCGGACTCTCCTCTTCCAGGGCTGTCCTCTTCCCAGGCTCTCTTCAAGTCCTTCTCTCCCAGACTGTGCTCAAGTCTCCATCTCTCCCAGACTGTCTTCAACTGTCCATCTCTCCCAGACTGTCCTCAAGTCTCCATATCTCCCAGACTGTCTTCAACTGTGTTCCTCCTGCCCTTTTTGCTTATTTTCTCCCCTCTCCTTCTGACTCCTTCTTTTGAATTTTGTTCTTCTGATTGGTTTTTCTATGTTCAGAGGGGGTGAGAAGGTCCAATGACCTTCGACGAAAGTCGGTCTTTTTCCTACCTTTCATGTTTAAATTAAGGCGGCTTTCTTTTTTGATAGGGCTCGCTGTATTTTCCCCGAGGTGTTTAAAGTGGCCACGTGTAAGTTAAGGGCTGTTTATTTGTTTACTTCTGCCTACGCGGTCAACCGTACCCAGAGGTGCCTGTGAACCCCAGTTATGTACATATGTCTATACATTACTTTTAATGTTTTGCCGACCAGGTCTCTGCCTAGGCCCGGGGTTCCTTTGCTATGCCGACAAAAGAAATTACTTCAACTTAAAAAATTCCAGCTGGTGCCTCCTATTACATATCAGATAAACACCGTGTAAATAAAAAATAATTAAAAAGAGGTAAAAAAAAAAAAAATACGTAATAAAATATAATGCATTGAAAAATGTGCTTATAATTACACTGACTTATTGGTTGAGGTGAATTTTGCGGATTTTTTTTTTAATCAGATGTAAAAATATGCTAGATTCCCATGCAGACAATTTAAAGAGTTATTTTCTCGGAAAGAAGCGTCCGTAGAGTGTTGTAAGTTAATCACACGAAACAATGAAGCCCTTAAACAATTGTGTTAATTGCTTTTGCGAATAACAACAAGATAATCCAATGTCGTGTTTCGCTAATAACGAGGTGATTAATTATCCGGTCACTTGCAGTTTCTCTATCACGAGACTATTCGACCGCAATGTATTGTTTTATAATTATTTTATACAAATATTTACTCACTTAGAAAAAATATATTTTTAAAAAAGTTAAAAGCAAAAATATAATGGAGTGCCGCTGAATCCCACCAGGGTTCAGCACTAGAAGCGTCTCAGAAGCTAAGCTAATTGTATATAATATTATTATTAAAAAATACTGTATCTTGTACAAATGTATATATGTTTATATCTAATATGCAATAATGCTATTTATAAAATAAAAAAGATTGAGCAAAAAGAGTCTACGGAACTATCTCAAGTAGAGTTGAAAGAGTGAACCCTCAATGTTAACCGATCACATGAGCACTTTAATTGCCACCGGGCTGATCGGTTAAATCAAGCGTTTTCCAGGTCTGGTCATAGCACTAGTGGCGTACACTATACTTGAGATAGAAAGGTTCATTGCCAATCATATTCTCACAAGAGTTGTTTTTAATATGCTCACCCATGTTGATGGCCTATCTCCTCTCCTTCTCTCCAGCAATCTTAGTCCGTCGGCTTCATTTCGGCAACTAAGATTGTAACCTGACCCTTAACGATTACACTGGTCCGTCCGCTTCATCTCGGCAACCAGTGTAGTTGGTCCCGTCTCTCCCCAGCTCTAGTCCGTCCGCTTCTTCTCGGCAACTAGAGCTGCACCTAGCCTTATCATCTTACTGGTCCGTCCGCTTCATCTCGGCAACTAGTAAGCTGGCTCCTATCTTGACAGTTCTAGTCCGTCCGCTTCATCTCGGTAACTAGAGCTGCACCTAGCCTTATCATCTTATTGGTCCGTCCGCTTCATCTTGGCAACTAGTAAGCTGGCTCCTATCTTGACAGTTCTAGTCCGTACGCTTCATCTCAGCAACTAGAACTTTACTCTACCTCAGACTCTCTTTTACCTAGACCTCCTCTACCTACGTCAGTGTCCAGGGCTCATCCCCTGGCACGGCCCTTCCTTGCTTACCTATTATTGAATACGCTTTGTCGAGGGCTTTCTGTAAAGTAGATATCAGGCTGGAGAACCGCCTAAGACCAGACAACCCCGACAGCACCATTATTTGAGTTGTGATGCTACCGATGGGGATGTTAAGTGAAGGAGCACAAGAGGTACACGTTATAGCCAATATTGACTTCGCCAATTCAATATGGCAATCACAGTCTCCTGGTGACCTTAGATGTGTACATTAATAAATTTTACGACGATTTAAAAAGTTTGATTATATTTCCATTAAGAAATAAAAGAAATTTTATAATTTGAATAAATAAATTTGGAAATAATACAGAACAATTAGACACATAATATATAGGTACATAAGTATTATTGGAATAAATTTGTAGTGTCATACTGCAAGAATATTGAAACTGGATGGGAATATAGTGATATCAAAATTAAGAATAAAAGAAGAACAAATAAAAAAAGATAAAGAAATGAAAATAAACTAAGTAAATATTTGTACGAATAAAAAATAATTTAAAATTCAGGTAATGTAAAAAAAAATTTTTTATAAATAATAACTTATATGTGGTTAATTAAATATATAAGAAGATTGACGAAATTAAAGAATTAGAAATAAAGTTATATAAGCTAATATTAGTCGTATTACTCACCTAATTACTGTTATTTGTATTACTGATTACACTTAGCTTGTATAACATTATATCTAATTGTATAAATCTCTTATCATCATTCTTCTTACAAATTCAATTAATCAAATTTAAGTTTTTCTTTAAAACTTTTTTTTTATATTACTTAAATTTTAAATATTTTTTAATGTGTACATATATTTACTTAGTTTATTTTCATGTCTTTATCTTTTTTTATTTATTTATTTTATCTTCTTTCATTCTTAATTTCATTATTAGTATATTTTCATTCAGTTTCAATAATCTTATTATATGACACTATAAATTTACTCCAATACAACTTATGTACCTGTATTATCAATTATGTTCTTAATGAGCAATTTAAAATTTATATACTTTATAATGGAGTAAGATAAAAACGTACATTTAACAATATATTATACAAAGAAAGTATTAATAAAATCATTTACTTATCATAAAAACTAAATAAAATATTGCCACTCAATAAAAAAAAAAAATCACAGAATAGCATTACTTCATTTTAATGTATACAACTGTATTCAAGTTGTTGGGTTTTTTTAATGGGATTAATTTCTTATTAATAAATATAAATTTTTAAAAAATAAGGAAAAAACTTTTGAACTAAATTTTTTTTTATATAATAACAAACGCTTATAGCAGCTTTATTCTATGCTTATCGGCCTTTTCGATTTGCCATTTTCAAATAATTTCACCTCAGTCATAATGTCCAAACCAAATTTTAAATATACAGCTCTCGGAAGTATTCGAATAGTTTATTCCAAATTCTGCTTTTACCCGTCTGTTTTTATTTCTTATTAATTTTCTCCAAAAGGTAACTGTGTTAATTGTCACTTATTCGGCTTCTAACCTTATACCAACTTAGTTAACAATCCCTAGCAATATTGTAAAGCTCATTGTTATATTGTAAAACGAGGCTGGAAGAGGAAAAATTGACATTGTACGTAGTATTGCTCTGGAGAATAATAACAAGGTATAAAAGTCCAACGAAAAAAAGGGACTTATTACACCTGGTAATAACCAGAGTTTCAAATAAATCATTTGAATACTTCCAAAAGTTATATATTTCGACACATGTGTGAAGAGTGTATGTATAGAATTTAGTTGTAGTAAGTTTTTATTATTATGTTTATATTTATAAAAAATATAGAAACAATTAGACATAAAAAATAAAAATCTCTGATAAAGTATTTAGTGAAAGCCTGCGATCGTTTCAAGAATAAGGGTGGGGGGGAGCACCATCCACTTCCCGGCTGCTTCGTAGTCCAAACATTTTTCAAGAAAACACTTGCCAGGATAGTGTTAAGTCCCCCAACCCCTAACAGGATTATGCACCCGCTTCCGTCTCCTCTTACCCTTAAAAAAATGTAGCTTAAAATAAGCCTTTGTCACATCAACCTAGTTCATTAATGTAACAGTATATAAATATATAATTATAAACAACTTTATTGTGCTTTTTTGTATTAGTATTAATTTTTTATTACTAAATATTAATCTAACAGATTAAAGAAAAACCTTTTTGAAACACATTTTTAAAAACTCCATAAGAAAAAGTAGATATTATTTTTAAAAACTAAACTCTTTCTCTATGCTCAATTTTTTTTAACATAAAACTCTATTATAATAAAAATATAATATAAAAACTGTATATATACTCCATACTTCAGTGACGTTTCGGCCTTTTCTTAACCATTTTCAGTTTCACCCTGGTAAACATTTTCATTTCCAGCTTTTTCTTTTGTGTTCTGAAATATATTATGGAGAGAGTGGACAGTAAGTAAAATACAGTTTAGAGTTTATCAGTATACTGATACATTTAGGTCACTAGAGGACCAAAAGGTAGTCTAGGTTGCAAAGAGTGCACCAAAAACCATTACTTCAACATATGAATTCCATTACTCAGAATACTTTAAGAATACTTATACGTCAGCTCTTAGTATCCTCTCTCGTTTTCCACAACTTCAACTTCCTTGGTCTATGAAGGGCAATCTGCTGGTCTACAATTGAGACGGAAGAGACTCATGAATTTCTTTGTAAGAAGGGGAGCAAGAAGTTCAGTTCCAGTCCACCAGAGCGCAGCATCTCGAGCCTCACCGAAGCTCTCAAATTTATACATTACTTTCCTTTATAAACAATTATTGTTATTTTTACATATTATTAATATTTGTATATACTACTAAGTAATGACGATAAAATAATAAATTGACGATGCCAAAATAACACACGAAACTACCTCAAGCAGATAAAATAAGACCACTTCTCGGTCACAGCCGTATTTAGTAGGCCAATAAATAAGGGTCTTAAAGAACCCCTAATTTATAACTGATCCACAGCCTCTACTTCTATTATATATACAGGCTCTACGATTTCTAAAGAGTTGTCATTTTTTGTGCACCCTTGACATGATCTCTCTCCTCTACTCGTTATCCCTTCATAAACTCTGGTCGCTAGCTACCCTCCAAGCTTACATACCTCCTTCGTCTCTATCGGAATAGTACCCGGTAGGATTAAGGCACCTTCCTGCAGGACCTAGCGGCTATCTACTCTCCAGGCTTGCATACCTCCCTCTTGTCTACAGGAATAGTACCCGGTAGGACGAGGTTTCCATCCTCTGAGATGTAACGGTTGTCGCTCGTTGGTCCCTTCCTATCTAATCATCTACCTTACCATTACAAACTGAACACGCATAGTTGAGGCCTTCTGGACCCGCAGAATCAGAAAGAAACTAACCACCTCGACGGCTTCATAAGATTTATCTTCCGTTTTCCCAGGCGCTCTCTTATACCGAGTAGAAGTGGCTCTATCCAACCTTCCGAAGACAATCCCTCCTTGTTGTTTTCCTATTCTAAGTCCTTAAAATAAAAAAATAAAAACAACATCCTTGATCTTCTTACTCTACGATCATCCATCCATTCATCATTTACCAGATCCCAATCGATCGATTTATACATACCCTCCCATAGAAGCGCCTCCTTTAGAAAAATCCTTCGTCATACGTGCTACCTCCTTCTGGAATTCTCTTCCTATATCTATTCACCAAACCTCGTCCATTCTTTCCTTTAAACAACACATATTCCTTCACCTAATACATAACCAAACCTCTGCAACATTGTGAGCAATCAATATAGATATTATAAATTACAATTAAGGTTTTTATGTGATTTGAATATGTTAGCACGAGCAACATCTTTGTAACTTTCTGTAATCAATAATAACAATAATTAATCAAGTTGATGGCAGAAAACCACGTTTAATAAACGACATTTTTCCAAGATCGTCGAAAACTGAGAGACATATATGTCTATTATTATTATTAAATGGGCAACAGACCATGGAGGTCTAAGTCCTCGCGTTTCTTGACGTGGTTTTTTCGTAGGGTGGGTTCGTCACTCCCATGCCTATTTTTTTGTGAGTGCCACCCATTGGCTAACGGGCCTCACAAATGCCCAGAGGAAGGTAGCAAGTGAATTTCGCATTATTTTATACTTTAAAAAGCCCGGGTGGGACCGGGATTCGATCTGACAACCTGTGGGTTGGTAGACTGGCGCGTTACCATGCTGCTACCGCAACCCCTACATATATGTCTGCAGCTTGGAAATGAGTACTTTATTTGAAAACTCAATAAATAGAATTTGTGATTTTATTGAATTTATTGAGACTCAATAATATGAACAACTAATAAAAAAAATTAATAAAATCATTATTTCATATCATCACGGATGCCCATCCATACAATCAAACAATACTACAGTTACAAAAGGTAGAACAAAAAACCTACACACCAAAAATAAAAAAATATTAATCAATACTTGCACAATATTAGTTTATCAAAAACATGTTTCGTTCTTAATAAACCTCTGACTGGGGAAATTGGGTGTGACAAACTCCCGGTAGCAATTCGACGTTCATACCTGTAGACTTCATACTCGTACCATTGAAGAATGGCGAGAAGAGAGCCTCTTAATGAGAGCCATTCTTCAAGATAAATAGTTAGTTAATCTTAAACACTTGCACGTAAAGTAATGTTTGAATCTATTGGAGGTGGTTTTGCAAGGAATCCTAGAATTGACAGCACGTTATTTTATCCAAGCTTGGAGAACAAACAATTTTCATTGCATTTATTATTCAAATCTGCGGGCTTGAAAATATTAGAGTAAATTTTTATACATTTGTAAATACTAAACCTTGAAATATCCTATTTTTTAAAATTAGGAATGCTTTTGAACTTTTTAAAATCATTTTTCCCAATTATAAATGAAGTATTTCCAATTAAAATTTAATATCTATACTTCTCAATAGTGAAGTTGTTTTTGACAAATAAAAATTTTACATCTAAAACTTGTACAGTTTATTTTAAAATTTAAATTTATCTCTGTCAAATAGGTAGATGTGAAATATCAACATTATAAAAAATATAAAATAAAATATAATATAAATGCTCCCATATTGTATTTTTATTATTATTTTTTTTTTTTTAGAAAACTCCTCTAAAATAAAGTATTTTTATTTTAATAAACCGCTATGATAACCCTGTATCCACTCGCTTTTAAGAATTATAATTATAATTTTAAATTGTCATTTAAATTACAATTATATAATTAAAGAAAAAAATAAAAACAATTGCGATTATTGAAACCACCTTCCTGGTAATATTCGATATTCTCCCCTTCCGAGTTAAAAATAAAGTTTCAGTAACTATTAATTAAAAAAAAATTATAGCATGAATAAATATTATTATTAATATGTTTAATTTTTAGCATTAATGCTTCATCATTATGGTGTACTATGCCTGATATTTCCCTAAGCCTTTTGAATCGCCCAGCTCACTCGTGTTGCCCGTTCTTTGGTAGCTTTTTCACTGGAGCAATAAGAGATAAAAACACACTGTTAGTTTCTACTGGCAGCCGTAGAAGTGCTAGGAAGACCTCATCTTACTACCCTGGCTGCTCCTTGAGCTCAAATAAACCCTCTTTAAGTCCACAATCTTGTTTACATAGTCAGTTCCATCTATTGTAGTGGCATTATGCAATATAGGTTAATTTCTAAACTATTTTTACCCATAGATCTGATGTTAAGGTAGCTCAGGAATTAATTTCAAATGCCAGACAATGACTAAATAACATAAAAATATTGCTTTGTTGGACAGAAATAAAAATATATAAATTAAATTAAAATGTATAAATAAAAGCTACTGTAATTCGTGATTATAGTTGAAATAAAAGATGATAGATAATTTATATGATTTTTTCAATAACTATCACTGTAACTAATTCTAAAAATAAAAGTATTAACTATCAATAATATTTATAACAATAAAAAAACAATTAATTATTAATTTAAAAAATAAAATGATTTTTTTTTATGAAAAAAAACAAAACAAAATTTTAGTGTTATTTGCCGCAATAGAATAAACAAAATTAGACCTCTCCAAAATTTCATGCTAGTAAAAATGTCAAAAACATTTTTGAAACAATCATTACAAAATAACTCTGAACCAGTTAGGGATATCAAAAAATGTTCCAATGGCTTTGAGAAAGCGTAGAATCCGTAATAGAAAGAGTAATTAAATTCATAAATACTTAGAATAAGCCTAAGTTAATGATCAGCCATTAGTTCTTA
>NW_027110557.1:383678-413020 GCF_000696795.3 Halyomorpha halys
AATAGCATTTATTTTACATATTATTTCTAAATTTTCAGTATTTTTATATAATCTGATCTGACGATTTCTTTTGTAACATGTCTTATATCTCTTATTTGATAATAATAATCCCCCTGATTATTTACTTTTTTCTTAAATCGCTATTTAGTATCAAAATTCGCATCAAAATTTATTTCGTTTTTTTTTTTACTTTTCTATGTTATGATAGCAATTATCCATTGTAAGTTATATTTCTTATGGTTCTTGCGCAGTACCTCATTGCAAAAATACTACTATAAAACCAAAAATGTTGTTTATCCAAATGCCAAAATATGTTAAAATGTGCAGCTAGATAGATGGGGATCCAAAATTATTATCGTATCTAAATAATAGAATATATTTTTGTGAAGATCACTTCGGTGTAAGTATAGTACAAGATACAAATTATTAGTTCATTAGAGATATTTATTATGAAAGACTGCAAAACGTTTTGATTTTACTTTGCTTTCATGTAACCGTATTCCATGGTTTATTTTGAAAAAAAATAAGGAAAATTCTTTTAACAGCAAAATATGTAATAACTTAAAAACAGCTAAAAAATGAGAATCGCTAAATCATCATTGTTTGTTTATGTCTAAATGACGTCATATATTAAACCATCGTGTGGTTCACACTTCCTTCTGTTTGTACACAGATTAAAACTTTTAGTTTTTAAAACTAAAATTAAAAATTTATCCTGCATCTATACTAATTAAAATATATATCATTGTGTTCCTGAATGAATTGGTAATAATATTAATATTATTTCAAATTTGTTTTTCTATATCGTTAAATACTCTATTTTATAAATGTATTTCAAGTTTTGCTTTTCCCAATTAATTTTTTTACCGCTGATTTGTTAATTTTTGGACATTTATTAGTATATATTTTTACGATAATACAACACTTAATAAAAAATATTCAAAAACATCTATTATTAATAAAAAAAATTAATTAAAATATACATCCTTATTTTTAAAAGTTTATTACGTTTTAAATATATTTATTTATTTTTCTTCTTTATCCAATTTCAACAAATTTCACTTTTTCGTCACCAACAAATTTTTCACATTAATCTGGCTTAGAACGAGACATTTATTTTTTAGCACACACAATTGAATTTTCTTTTAAACTATTTTATATTCAAAATGGAATGATTAAATTATTGGTTATTTAGGAGCTCATCTCATGTTACATTAATATTTCTTGAGTATGTTTTGAAATTTATTGCACGATTTAGATTCTCAATTACGGTTATCACTTCTGAGAGTTTTCTTCAAGAAATAATTTGAATGAGAATATCTTTCTCTAATCCGGAGTTTAATGTTGCTATAAAAAAGCAAAATCTAGTTATCCGTTTCGAAATAGATGCGAGAGCTGCTTTATAATTATACAATGATATTGAATTTCGAGATGAAATAATTTATTTAAACTAGTTATTATGAACTGAAAATCAGATGTTGTTCGAGTACCTGTTTCCGAGAACTCTGTTCAGGAACGGCGGGAACATAAGAGCACTTGAAATACTTGTAAATGAACTTGCTTCAACTTTGATTAAGCTTTGAAGTGGTGATAGTATCAGGTCATAATAACTTTTGTGTAAAACTATCGCAGGCGGTAAATATTGAGTTAATGAAACTCAATATTCCGTACATTATTAATTTAATCATGACTTTGCTGACACGCGCAAGAATATTTAATGAATGGAATGCTTCCTAGAATAGACGCCTTAAGGATCAGAATTAAAAAACATTATTAGAGGAACTAAAATTTAAACTAAGTTAATTTATAAAAATATATAGCTAGATTAACTATTAAACTTAGATAATGAAGTGTTCATTTCTATAATGATGTAGGATTGATCAAATTTATTGTCAAGAACATTATTTATTATTAACCACTAGGTATTTGGAACCAATAGAAAAAATAGTTTTGATATTTTCTTTATCCTTTATCAAAAGGATTGGAATCGGTTTGTTTACTACAATTCCTATTGCTTTGTATTGATTGTTTACCTAGAAAGGCAAGCTGGCTTATTAGGTGCTGCAACTTGCCTATAGCTTCTTCATTGTTGCAGAATATTATTAAACCACTACTGATGATAATTTATCTACCAGAAAATGCAGTAATAATTAATGATATTTATAAGTGGTTGTTTATGTAGTTTCACAAGTGCAACTATTGCCAAAAAAATATATATGGAACAGAAACCTGAACTTAGTTTAGTTCTTGTTATTTTTGTGCACCGGACATCTATAATATATTTAGAGAAATATAGAAAAAAAAAAATAGAAATCTTAAATCGTAAATCTTCTCCTGGAAGAGATTAAAATTATGAAATTAGTTATGAATGAAAAACACTCTTACTAGTTTTAACTATTTATTTTATATCATTAATGAACGATAACAACGTTTTGGGGTTGTCACCCCATCTTCAGGTATCTAAAACAAATTCTTAAATGCATACCATGCATACAACTATTACAATATATCACAATATTTTATTAAAAGAATATTTTATCAACTGAATAGATCTAATGATTATGATGTTCCAGATTCCATCGAAATGAAAAGTATTTTAAAAAATATAGCCTTTGATAATAATAATTGTGAAATTATTAGTTTAGATGTTAAATCCCTTTTCACAAACATTCCAATAGAAGATTATATTAGCTTATTGGAAGACAATTAGGAAGTTATTGAAAAGAATACTAATATTAAAGATAAAAAGTTTTTTATTGAGGGTATATACTCATGTATAAAATATAATATATTTAAATATAATGGTGATTACTACAAACAAATACAAGTATTACCGATGGGGGGCCTTTCGGTTAATTTGAGTGGAATATATATGAATGACCTACAGAATAAAAATATAAGGAAACAAGATACTAAACCTTTATAGTTAAAAAATATATTGATGATTTATTAATAATTACCAACTTGGATAACATTGAAGCAATATATGATCAGTTCAATACATTTAATAATAGAATAATATTCACAATAGATAGGCCTGTCAATAGCACAATAAGACTTCTGGGTATAAATTTAATTAAGGACAATAGTGGTAGATTAAATACTAAATGGACAAAACTTGTAATATATTATCAAATTTTAGTTCAAACCACCCTTACTTACAAAAGATGAATGTAGCCAGAAACTTGATTAAAAAAGCAATAGTTTTAACAGATGATGAAGTTTTTTTAAAAGATTTAAAAACACTAATTTATAATATCTTAATCGAAAACTTTTATCCTAAAAAACTAATTAATAAATTGTGGTACAAGAGATCTAATAACAACCCCATAGCAAAGAATAGTTTTAGTAGAATAGAGTGCTTTAGGAATATAATATAAAATCCTAATCAAAGGGGTATAACAGACTTTTATAAAAATAAAAATATAGATAGTAAAAAATCTGATAAGGATATTATACAGAACGAAATGGAAAAGGAAGTTGTTTAGACTCATAATTATCAATATTTTAAATTAAACTATATACTAGGATTAACCGATATAATTAAAAAGAAATTTGTGGAATATGACCGTTATAATCTGAAATTAGGTTTATACAATGTTAATAAAGAAGGTAATTATCTCAATAATATGAAAGATAAAATTGATAAGAAAGATAAACTAAATATTATTTACAAAATCTATTGCCAGAATTGTGAAGGTGTGTATATTGGAGATACTTCCAAAAAAATTATAAACTAGAGTTAAGCAACATAAGAATAATTCTAAAAATGTCAAAAACATCAACACAACAGTACTCGCACAACACAGCATAAAATATAAACATGAATTTGATTTTAAAAATCCAGAAATTTTAGACGCACTAAGTTACAATAGAAATAGGAAAATAACAGAAGCAATATATATCACAGAAAACATAGATAACGCTATCAATTTTAAAACAGATACCAAAACTTTATGTACAAACTACATAGATATAGTAAATAAATTAGTGATTTAAGGATGTATAATAATACAAGAGATTAGGATAATACTTAATACTTATATTATAATATTTAATACTATATTAATAAATATATTATAATATTTAATACTTTATTGTGCTAATTAAAAAAAAAATGTTATAAATTTTAATTAAATTAGTCATATTTTGGGGAACAAAGGTAGGAGAATGTTGACAGCTTTAATCTATTTGTTATCAATTATAAAAAAAATTAATAAGAGATTTGATATATTGTAATTCTTGTACGCATGGTATGTATTTGAGAATTTATTTTAGACACCTGAAGATTGGGTGACAACCCTGAAACGATTTTATCGTTTGTTAATGATATAAAATAAATAGTTAAAACTAGTAAGAGTGTTTTTCATTCATAACTAATTTCATAATTTTAATCTCTTCCGATTGATTTAGATTTGATGTAGCTTTATAATATTTTCGACGATCTATAATTAACTAATCCAATAAATCTATAATCTGTTAAACAATACGAGAGATATAGAGCAAACAAGAACATGAATTGCGGGTCGGGTGGCAACCTCACCTTGCAAGGGCTTCACAGTTGTAGCTTTATTTAAGACAGAATGGCACCCAACTCTCAATTAAGCTTCTCTTGTTAACACGATTTCTCACGAGGGACATTTAACATACTATGTGCTTTTTCGGAACATTTAATGGAACTTAAAGCTATACTAGCTTAAAAAAAGATTTATATCTATGAAGATTAAGTTCCGATTGGGTTTAAACAGGACTATTCTTTTTCTGGAATTTTATTTAATTTAGTACTGAATTACGTTATTAAAAAGGAAACTCGTACTGAAAGAGGTTCAACTCTTCTCCCTTCTTGGATATACTGATGGTTATTGTTGAGTAAAGATGTTGAAACTATTATATTAAATACTTGTAGATGCTGGAAATATCATAACAGTCATTTTCTAAAAAGTCTACATTCGATATCTGACCGTTTTAAAATTCAGTTTCCCTAAACTGGGCTAACATACGAAAAATCTGACGAATATGTTTGGTGTGTCTTCAATACTAGTTTGAAATGACAATAAACAGGTCAGAAAAATATTCATTTGTATAACGTAATTCTAAAGGGGAATAAATGTCAGTAATTTATGTTATTTAATACAGATTTTTAGAAGACTAAAATTTTTGTCAAAGATTGAAATATAAAAATAACATCGTTTGATCTTAAGGACTGTCTATTCACATATTATAAGAGATTTTGCTTGCCTTCAGTCATCTATAAAAAACCAGGATGAGAGCAGTCCACCACTTGAAGGTTTTAGAAACCTCATGAATGTCACGACTGTTATCAGCATATTCCTTCAGCGTTAAAAAGTGGGAAAAATTTCTTTTATATCTCCTAACACCATATATAATTTTAAAATACGGCATTTTACGTTTTTTTTGGAAAGTGTCTTATATCTGTTATTTGAAAGTGATAATCTCCCTGTTTTTTTAAAGTCTCAAACAACGCATCAAAATTTATTTGTCGCACATAAAAATAAACCAACATTACCGTTTTAGCATGATGTCATTTCGGCATAAACATATGCTAAGCTTGTCTACTCAGTGCGAGTATTTTAATATATTTAGTTTTCTTTGTTATTTAAGCAGTTATCCAATATGTTCTTGTGCAGCACCTATAACGATTCCACAAAAGTTGTTTCGCCTTTGTTGTTTTGACGATTCAAGTCTATCCTAGAAGAATTAAACACATTGATATCGACAAAGTATAAATTAGCATTTCATTCATTTATACTATACAGAAAGCCGAGATGTAAATGTCAGATTTTTTAACTGCATTAAGTGGGTCCACAAACGCAAAATATGTATTAGTGATAGAAGTATTAAAGCTTATATATAAATTATTTTTTTAATCGAAAATATTTCAATTAGAGAAAACAAAAAGATATCACATGCAAACGTTAGCATATTGTTGTTCCAAAAAGCAACTGGGCACAAAGGGCTTTTTCGTTTTGTAGAATTGCAGGAGGGAAATAAATTACAATTTATGTCGTGAGGGCAATGAATTATTCAGGGGATAAAGTTGCTGTCGCTTACGTCGGATTTATTTACGTGTGTGTTTAATAGGGGTACTTTGTCATCTTTATATAATATATAAAGCTACTTTCAATCATAGTGCTGTTCTGAGAAAATGAGTACTGCGTTCGCTCTTTGAATTGTTTTATCTAATAATACTTTTTTTTTTCTTAAACTACTCTAATAAAAAGGAATCATTTCTTTGCCCTACATCCTTCTTCTACTATTGAATTTGAATTCTCTATGAAATTCCATTTTTGGTTCATTGCACTGTTCAAATAAGTGTAGCTGTGGACTAAGGGCATAGATCTGGTGCGTTGCGCTCATCACACAATTATCACTTACTACTCATACATACAACCCAACGTACTGTCTAGATATGGCTCGTGTTTAAGTTATTGCTTTTTTTTTTTTTTTTGGTGATTTTCATAAAACAAAATCTAAAGACCAGAAAATAGAAAATTATGAACAAACAATTTTTATTTTGCTGTTACTATAATTCGTTTTAAGAATTTTTGAGGCAGAAGTAACGAATTTTATTTCTGCCAAGAACACGATACCTTAACAAAGATAATGAAGTCTTTAATGCAATCGGGAAAGATCGGGTGATCTCAGCGTTTCGTATGGTATGCCTTTGTTTTTCTCTTAATTATTCATAAAATTCTTTATTATTTTGTATTTATCCATTTATATAGTATTGCTAATAATGAGAACTGTTGATTATTTTTTAAATAAACATCGGTATTTTTGAGGAAGATTTTTTTTAAATTCGTCATTTTAGCCCTGTCAGACTATTTTAACAAGGATACCAAACCTAGCTGATATTTAATACCATTTAGTATGTCGGTATGGCGAGTTTGATCAAAATCATTAAAGCCGTTTTCGAGAAAATTGATAAAATGTGAAAAATTGACCATCACTAAAAAAGGGTCAAGTTTTTCATTTTATGGGAATGCCGCTTAATAAAAAAAGTCAAGGCCGGATTCGAACCGGCGTCGCCCGGAGACTGATAGACTTGCGCCTAGCCACGGACGGCCCAGCGGATGCTTATTATACCCCTTGTAACTAAAAAAAAAACTATTTTGTTATGATAATTTACGATAGTTAAGATGATAATTGCTTAATGAGAATTCATATTATGTAAATCAGATTCATATCAGGCTAAGAAATGTGATTGTTTGAAACCTCATTGCCCCCTATGCCCAGCAGAGTTAAGGTATAGAACATTTTTCCATGATCCTTCTGAATCGGAGAAACTCCTTAAAAGTAAATAAAAGTGAAATCTGCTAGTTGAGTATGTGCTAGCTACAGAGTTGCCCCTAAAGTGGATCGCTCTATATCATCAGACAGTCATGGGTTAAGACAGTGTCCAATTGTCAGGCGTTTTATAGCCAATTCATCTCTTTGTCATTATTGGAAGGATAAGATACAGCAACTCACAGTCGAGTTCATCCACTTTATGATTTTACGTTAGCAGCCAAAGCAAAGTAAAGAAGCAAAAATGAATAATTTACAAAAATGTTAGATTTAAATGGTCAGAACTTAGGTCCTATCGGCTCTTACTCCAACACGAATAGTTTAAATGTTTTTGAACCTTGATTTTTTTTAAATTTAAAACTTTATTTATTGATAAATATTACAAGCTGCCACAACGTTATTGGGGAATAGGTAATAGTGATAACTGATCACATTTATTCTAAAATTTAAACAATAAATAAAACAGGAATAAAAATAAATAAAATATGAACCTAATTAAAAAAAAAAATTGTAAGAGAAATAAATAAAAAATGATCACTAGTCACATTTACACTCTTATACACAATATTTACACTGTCGACCTGATAATCCCCCACTCTATATCCCCCAGGAGTGAGGGGTAGAGCAGGGCTTTTTGAGATCCCCCTCTCACCGCGTCACTAGTAATGTCCACTAAAATCGCAAACAATCAACTATAGTAGAGCATCTGACCATTGCCAGAACTCCATTTGTCCATTTTTATTTTACAATAAGTCTCTTGGCCACTGCCGTTTCAACCTTCGATTGTAGCGATGTGTGGAATTGGAAAAGAATTTAACCAAAGGATTAGGAGGATTAGGATGATTAGAAAGATTTATATGGAATTTCGAGAACTTGGGTGGTATGAGGTCAAGGAAAAAAAGGGATATGAAGGTATATAGGGTGTATTGACTATGGGTCTAAGGATTTGGGATTGAAAGGATTGGATACATTTGATGTTTGATGGTTTAGCTGTTCTCATAAGTTTAAGCCCGTAGATCCAGATAGATCTGAGTATTGCTTAAACCTTGTGCTATCAAAATGTTGTGACTATAACAACGTAATCCATAAATTAACTCCTTATAGAATCAACTCATTGCAAAAGCATTGGAAAACAGCTACAACTTTGCAGTACGGCCAATTTCTAAATGACAGCCAATTCTGCATGCTATCAAAATCAGAGGGGGGAAATAACATCCAGCATGTATAAACATTATGTATCCATGAACTTTTTTTAAATTATGGGACATTAAAAGAGAAGGTTTTTTTTAGTTTAGATTTTCTCTACAGCAATACATTATAAGATGACAGTAACTATTTTTAAAAAATTGCTTTTATTAAAAAAAACACACTCTTCTACATTTTACTTTAACCCTTTTAATGCAGGACGAATAAGAGATGCCCGTGCCAAGATAATTGGCCGCATTACTCGATTTTACTACTTGGGTTTGAAAAACTCATAAAATCGAAAAAAATAAAACAACATTTACATAATTTAAAAAGCAATATAGTAAGGACGAAATATAAAATAAAGCAATGACACTAATCTTTCAGTATTCATTGAAAATTATATGAATAACAATGGTATAAATGATCATAAAGAAAATGAAAATTGAATTCTCTTACAAAGACTTTATAATAGACCATTTACTACAAAGTATATACTTTGCATCTCCAATATATTTTGTAACAAAATAAATAATGGAAGATTATTGATTGACCGTGTGTATAGATGAATGGAATATGGTCCGGGTGCGGTAAAAAAAAACTCAAATAGTAGATAATTATACTATTTTATTGAGGCAATAAAATAAATAATATTGCATAACAGAAATGAATGCCTTTAAGCTACATGGAAAGCGCCGGACGGATTATCTTTCAAAACGTTTTTTTACGTTGTTGAAAAACTATTTTTTAAATTATCTCTTTATAAATTTAAACCATTTATAACGTACTATAATTTTATTTTGAGACAATGTTCTCTTACAATGCGAATAGTAAAGAGCTACAAGGTGCGGGCCGATATATCAGCTCTGGTACTAAAAGAGCTAATCAACCCTTAATTTAACATGTTTAAATCTAACCACCGTATAATTATTTGAAAAACTTAAACAGTGTTTTTCTTTTGTTCATCCTGATTGTACACGTTGAGAGTATTACAATAGATAATATGTTAGTTATATTATTGTTATAAAATAGTAGTTCGTTATCATTACTAATTATATTTACAAAACTTAAACGAATATAATAGAACCGGTTAAAATCACAAAACATTTCGTACTAAGCACAGAACTCCCCTCAAACATTTCGATGATATACCGCAAACTTAACTATACTTCACTAACGTAATAAACTATCCCCGTAATTAGTGTTAGGGTCGCTAACAAGTTGCTGTCACATGGAGTTGCTGGTCCAAAGTTGACGCTGCTAATTCCCAACATTAGTACCCACCCGCCATTAGAGCAGTTTCCATATTATCGAATCCTTCGCAAGCTGTCCTCGTCTTAATTATCTTCAGCCACAGCTTCATCCCAACGAGACGAGAATGGCGGGCCAATGAATAATTTATTCGGCCCGCAACAGTTTAATCCCAGGGATCACTGAACCGGCCCCAAAGTAAACAACTGTAGCAAAAAAAAGTCTCAGCCGTGGAGTCGCATGGACTTGGTTCAAGCTACTTTACATCGGATCATTGTCAATAACTCAAAAAATAAATGATGTAAAGTGGGGTAGGAAGTTTGAAGAGGATTAAGTTCCCAGTAACCTTTTTATAACAAACACGTTGAATGACACGTACTTCAGGAAATGAGTTCTAACATTTCCTCAGGAATTTTTAAAAGTATAATATTTTGTTTTAATTGCAATGGCACGATAGGAAAGTGAATTTATAACTTGAAAAAAAAAGTATTGAACTTAATACACATAGGCTATTGCCCGAGAAAGTATCAGCCGACTATATACATTTTGTTTTTTTTAACTCTCAAAAACATCTTAAACTCCCTATATCAGGGTGAACGAGTGGCATTGATTCATTTGCTAATATGTGTCATTCCAACACAAGGTTTAGCAATTTATAACCAACAATATAGAGACAAAACTACAGCCATATATACAGTTTTTAAAAATAAATTTCCGTTTCTTTTCTAGTTATCCACACCAATTTGAAATCAATTGATAAATTTTTAAAAATGTTATTCGATATCGTTAGCTGTAAGAATGCATCTTAGTAGAGTTGAAAGCTTTATTTTTAAGATGGGAGATACGGACCTTACGACATACTAATTACATCTAGTACTACAATGTACAACTTATCTCTTTGTAAAATCTGTTCTTCGACTGATGCCAATCATAGTATTACAAATTAGGAAGAGGAGGGGGTAGGAAAGAAACACGCGTGTAGGATGTGGATGAGAACTGGTTAGAGTAAGACGTTCCCAGCTATTGGAAGAGCCCTAAATTATAAGAGTGTGCTAAATACAACCAAGCCGTGAAATGCGGGAAATAAACACCTTCGACATGCTCCATAAAAGGGAGAAAGTAGAGCCCTAGAAACGTTTGTTGTAAAATAAAATTAGAAATCCACGAGAGCTTAAGTCATGTCCTGTCCCAGAGGGTCTGAGTCATATACTCCCATACCAATTTTTTTTTTTCTGTTTTATTGTGAGAAAAGCATTTAAACATTTGAATTGTTAATAAATTGTACTTATAGTGCCAAATATTATGACTGAAGAAAAAATCAGAGGGCGAGAGCTTTCAAGCCACGTTGAAGAAGAAATTAATAAGACATGAAGAGTAATCTCAACTATTACAGCATTGGTCAGCGACTATACTGATTATGAAAATTATTCTTCAGCAATAAATCAGGAATTCCTTGATAATTGGAAATCTAAAGAACTACACGGAACCTTTCGCTACATTTTCTCGGTAATAACATTAGTGAAGGGTGCGTAGGGTTACTTTATTTCCTGAAAGCAAAGGGTATATTTTGGCTATTCAGGACTATGTGATAGTTACAATAATCTACAGCCACCTTATATACGAACAACCCGTTACAGAATAATGCCGGCTGTATAAAACGACTACCAACTCCATTCAGCATATCACCTCAAGGTGCCAAGTGCTCCCTGGTAAGGGATATTTTCTTAGGATTAATAATGTGGCGAAAAGTGTGCACCAAGAAAATTAAACTATTTCACTATATCTACCCTTATTCCATTATACTACTCTAAGTATATTCCACAAACAATAAAATATATACGTTATGTCGAGAAGAAAAAAGAAGGTGCATATATTATTTGATTAATAGTATCATCATATAACAATCTCTAAAAGGTGGTCACTGGAACAATTAAAATTAGATTAAGATTTAGAAGCATTTAAATTTTCACAGGATAACCATAACATATTGTTAGGTTTCTCGTGATAATATCATTAGCATGTTTTCTTCATTGACCAAACGTTACCAACTTATCGGTATATAAATTATTAATATTCATTGAAAATCTTATTTACACTTTATATCTAATATTACATAAAATGTATTTGAATTAGTTTACTCAAGTAAGATAACTGGGATTTTAAGCCAACCGGATTTTAAGCCAATGTATTTGATTAGTATGGAAATATTCCATCTTATACCAACTAATATTTTTTATGTCATTTTATAACTTTTTTTTTAGATAAACGCATGAAAAATGTATTTTTCAATTTATGTCCAGCACATATTGATATTTTTGGAAATTTCGTTCGCTATATTTCTTATATCTTAACAGGCAATACGATTCATCCCTTACCTTAAGAGTCTGTTTCAAGATACTTATTTTACTTAAACGTATGTACATCCCTAACAAAAATTACGAAATTCATAAGGTATGTGTAACATTTTAAGAAGAGATCGGCAATTCCATGTTCCTTCTTAAAGTTCTTTACCATTCCTTTTAAATTTTTTTCTTTCATATAGCAATATTGATGACCGATAGAGTGTTCTTACTTGTGCGAAATAGCATACTCTTAGTTTTGTCTGTTTAGCTGTTCCATTGAATATCCGACCTTTCGTCTCCCCGCATTTTCTCCCGCGTTAACTACGGTTGCGCAGCATATAGGGGGGATTTACTGATGAGCTTGAGATGAGATTAAAGGAGCTGATGAATTGTTTCATGAGATTCATCTTTGGGCTCCTTCGGAGGCAGTGGCATTTCAGTACCATAACTTAAGTTCGCTTTATCTTGCTCTCCTTGTTTTGTTCCGTTCCCGTACATCTAATATACTTACATCTATTCATGAACTCCTTACCTTGTATTCATCTATCCTCAAATCCAATTGATTCTCACATTCCCTCATCTTTTTTGGAGAAAATATTTTCTTATTCGTTCTTCTTCCACGAAGTTTAACAAGTTTTCATATTTGGGGACAATATTTCTTTCTCACCTTTAGAGCTAAAATATGCAGTTGATAATAAAATAATAAACAATTATCATTTTATTAACAATAAAAAACTAGAATATTTTTCTTCGGTATATTTTCGCTGGGGCCTTAATCTATATTGGCATTGAGTTCAGCAATCAGCCTTGGCCCAGTGAAATCTCGTATCGATCCTTCATTATATCGCTAGCTTTAATTATGATTTGATTATGTTTGAGAAAACTGTGCAACAACAATTCTAAATAAGTAACGTCCAGATCATTATTTAAAAATATATTTTGCTAATTTTTAGGATACATAAATATACTAATTAACACTATATACTCTTCAAAACTAATCCAATTGAATTCGGCAACCTAATAATTAATGATAAGAAAAGTTAACCGTGGATAATATACATGAGGAGAAGATGGTTGGGAGTGCGGTCAGAAAATTAAAAACATTTGTTTTCATACAGTAGCTTATTTAAATATTATTTTGTCTTACTCCACCACCTTACTCCAAACTCTAATTTTTATTGGGCAGATGGCCAAAAAAAAGAACGGTACAAAAGGTACAGAGTCCATCGGGCTGTTCAAAGTACCTCCTATAGTTAAGATATAACAAATCCCATCTGATCTTAAAAATCCAGCTGATATCAGTTATACTATTTTTTTAATCATATTGTTTAATGTAAATACAATCTGCCGCAAATAAGGGCAATACGTGTTAGGGTTCAAAGTTTATGGTACATTTATACTACATGCATAGGAAAAAAAACCAAATACAAAAAAACAAAAACTATATAATAACAATAGTACTCGTAAAATAAAACAATACTAATATGATATGTATAAATAAAAATATAATCGATACAATAAAAACTGAGAAATATTAACAAAATTATTTGTATGCAATATAAAGAAAATTAAATAAATACACTTTCAAACCTATATTAAATATTTACATTCAGTCTGGGGAACTCCGAACCACGCTTTTCCACCCTCGTGTGAAAGGCAAGGATGGGTTCGAGAGATTTCAGCGCGTCTCTCCCAGTCGCGTTACTGGAATTGAATGCCAGTGGAGACTAAGTAATAGCATTTGAGCCGCATACATTCATGACGAGTGGAGAAGCTGGCCATTGCCGGAAATCCGTCCTCTATTCACAAGAGGTCCCGGGGCCACTTTCTCTTCAATCAATTATATTAAATTTATCATTTAGATTCCGTGATTATTTCATTCCTTATAAATAACTTTTTTTAAGGGGAAGGGTGATAGGGGGGAATATTTCAAGTGGGCTCTAAGTATCCTTTCTAGATTTAGCAGTCCCCGTTGCAACATTCATGTTTGTATCTCTCGCATCCTCTGTAACCAGCATTTTATGTTGCATGGTAAATACTGATCTTCAATTATCTCTACCTCAACATAAGTTAACAATGTTTGAAAGAAATATTTCTTTCCACTATTTTATATTGTTAGGTAATGGCAAAGTTTGGCATTTTACTAGCACAGACTTTTTTTTTTTTTTACAAAAATATATTTTTGTGAACCTACTTCCGGTTACATCAGATGTTACTCCAATATTTTAATGTGCAATGGTTTCATGTTGCTTTCTATATAAAAAAAATCATTCATAATATATACACAAATTCACTGTCAAAAAAGTCGGCATACCTATGAATCTTAAAATTTTAAAAGCTAACCCATGTTTTATTTTGTTTATAGCTATAGGATTAGTTATATGACAGACATTAAGGATTAGTTATATAATTTTTATTCAATGTTTTTTCTCAAACTTAGGTTTAAATGTTTTTTTTATGATTGAACTCAATGCAACCTATTTTTACTTCTATTTGCTCTGTAAATCAAATTTTCTCTCTGCTCTTTATTATATGTTGTATTCGATTGGCAATGGGTCGGTTAAAACATAAATTTTCAATAAGAATGTTTAATCTCCATAAGGAGGAGAATCTTTTTCCTAAATCGATAATGGCCTTTTCATTCCTAGACCAAAAAGACCGGTCATTCTAGTAGAAGAAATAAATCAGACCGGTCATAGTTCATCATTATATTGAAATTCATGTTTTCAGGAAACTCAATTCATGAGCTTTTGACGTTAAAGACTCGGTTGCTAGTATTGAGGGGATCAAGTCTCCCTTTGGTATAACGAGTTGAAATGGCTCAATCCAACCTCCCAAAAGCAATACCTCCTTGGTGTTTTCCTATTCCAAGTTCTTAAAATCAAAAAACCTACCTCCTCTCACTTCGTTCTCCTCACTCTTTGTTCATCTATCCATTTATTAGACACCAGATCCCAACCGATTGATTTATATATACCCTCCTATAGAACCACCTCCTTCAGCAAATCCTGCGTCATACATGCAACCTCCTTCTGGAATTCTCTTACCATCTCCATTCGCGAATCTTCATCCATTCTTTCCTTTAAACAACACCTATGTCTACTCTAAACTCTTTTACGACTACTATCATCACACTCACCTCATCAGAGAATCAATTCCTCTTCAGTCCAAGATTGTTGTCCTTAAGAATATCTTAGTCTCTGTTTACGGTGTTTTCCGGAAAGAATCGGACTTTATGTCTTGTTGGGCTAATTTTCTAATACCCTAATTGATGCGGGGACTGGTACTGGATGGTATATCAGAAAATGTTGAATTGAGTTTCCTGAGTACTGTCTATAAAAGGATTGTCTTAAATGACCTTTGTTCTTTCTGTAACTATCTTGGCCTTTGGAATTGTAGAGTACTAGACAATTATCGATGTAGCACAAAGATTTTCCTTCTTTGTAAGGTGTAAATATTCAAATTAAAGGCTTAAGCAACTCATTGTAAATCGAAAAAAAAAATCACATACTAAAAACAAACTACATGACAAACAGAAGAAAACAGGCTGAAAGAGGAATTTAAATCAATAATGAATAAAATAGAAATGACTCATCTCTGAAGTCTGTCTTATAATTCTAAACTATAAACCTATCCTGTAACTATTAACAAAATAAAAAGTGGGTTTCTTTTTAAAACTTTAAACGGCTTGAAAATTTTAAGACTCATATGTGTGCCGATTTTATGACGGGGAGTGTGTATATATACAAAATCAAAATTTCACGCACTATAACAAAAAAAATACTGGTGTATATACACCAATATATATATATATATATTTTTTTTTTCACACGCTGTGCATCGATGGCAGATATATGCGATAGTGAATAGTAGGGCAGGTATACAAAAATGGTTTTATTGACCATAAGTCAATAAGAAGGCAATCATAACAAAGAGTAGAAGGTAAATACAAGCGGGAAGCGGCTTCGAGGTAAAGCAGTTGGCACAAACTCCCCTTCACCACCGCTGTGTATTTTACAGATTGTCGGATATAACACAATTTATATAAAAGTTTGCACAAGCTTTACCGTTATTAATGTTAGCCGTTTGAATAAAGTATAGGAAATACCAACTAAGATAATTTCTCTGATTCATTACTTTTCCACTTTCCATACTTAGTTTGTTACTTAGTTTCGAATATATACTTTTTTTTTTTGCAGGCTTTAATAGTTATACTCAAATAATTGCAATGTTGCTTATGCAAATACAATTGTGACTAATGGTAACTATTCTGAAGCTAAACGACAAACTGTCAAAACTAAACAGAAAATTAAACTCTTTGACGCCACTAATAAATCAAAATTGTACAGAGAATGATTGAACTTCCACGTATATTGCAGCAAACTAGTCATAATTCAATTACCAATATCGACAGTTAAAATTACCTGTTAGATGCTTAGGTAACCACTTTTCACCGGCACTCCTGGAATTGAGTAAGGCCTCGATGCGCTGAACCCCAGGTACTGTTTTCGGCTACTTTTATTATACTTATTATGATATAAAAAGGGTCTTATTTTATCAATTTTAAGCCGTTTTAAATGGTACGTAAGTAATTTGAGACGTAATTCTCTTTCAAGATCCTTTTGAGATCTGCAAAGTCGAAAAGGTTGGGTCCGGACTAGGTGAGGGAATGACGGTACAACAGATAAATGAAGCTACCCACGGCCATCTCAACAGCCGCAAACCATCATTCTCCACCAACTGCATGGATAACAGGAATCTTAAACAAGTTAGAAACAAGTGAGTTTCGGTGGTTGGGAAGTTTATCATGGAAGGATTAGTGTTTGGTTCTGGCTGAATCGGGAACATATGGAACATTGAGGTCCTGATGGATGGCATGATTTTTGACAAAATAAGGAGAATTAAGGATTTTATGAAGAATTTCGGATTGTAAGGTTGGGTATGAGAGGAATTCGATGGTTCAGTGGAGACCCAAAGATCAACTCCACATTATCCTTATTATAGCCATATTAATAAATATTTTGTAATTAGTTGGAAGTTTAAACCGTCTTTCTTGTAAGTGTATAATAAAAATACATCTAGTATATTTGATGTTAGCTCAAAATGGAGTGATAGAGGCATGTTGAGAAACAACCCATTGGTAGCACTCTTCTTTTCAGACGCCTCGGAGGATTGTCAGGAATAGAAGAGGAAGCAAGGTTTGAAACTAGAGGATCTTGGTGGATCGGGAGTTTATAATGGAAAGATTGATACCTGGTTCGGGCTAGATTGGTTACATATGGTCTTTATGGATGATTTGATTTGTGATAAAGTTAAGTGTTTTACGAAACATTTTGAATTGTAAGGATTGGATACGAGAGGAATTCGAAGGTTAAGTGGAACCCCAAAGCTTAATTCCGTATCTCTTTTAATGAATTGGAAGTTTAAACAGTATATTAACTACTGTAATATTTTTTTGTAGTTAGTGTTGTAATAGTCAGAATCGACGAGTAGTTCTTTTCAATCTTGTGTTACGATTCCAAGTCGTTTGTCGTTATGTAGTCCTATGTAAATCGGGACTGTTCGGCAGGAATAATTTGGGTATTATTAAAGGATACTGTAGGTTAGGAAGATTAAAAACTTAAATTTTATAAAATTTCAGTTATTTAATCAAGTTATTAAATTACGTCGAATGTGAATTGGAATAAAATTCAAAGGAAAATTATTTTACCAATTATAATTATATATGAATATTTAAAAGCATCTACAAAATAAGCTTTAAAAGAGTCTTGGTAACCTATTTAACCATTTTAAATATGATATTTTATATTTCTGTAGCTCGGTAAAAGAAGGGCCAATGTCCGTTTCATTCGTTCTAAGAAAAATCTGTTTCAGTGCACCTTAGCCGTTTTTTATTTTATCGTACAATTGGCCTTTTGAAAGAGTCTCCAACTTTATAGTATAAGAGCCCTAGAGGAGATAAAAATCAGTTATATTACCCCAATTTTTTATTACTTCAGTGAAAACTATATTTAATTACTATTCAAAATTGATGTGTCTGCCAAGTATAGTTCTCTCAACTATAACTAAACTTGCTTTAATTTGAGCGCTAATAGACATCTGATGTACCTCCCATGGCTACTTAGATAAAGATGTCTCACAATAAATTCACTAACTTATTTGTCACCATCAAATGTTCCTTTTAAAAAACTGTATTTCGGGAACTATTGAGCGTAAACAGCTCATATTTTAGAAAATGTAGCTTATTTTAATTGACGTTCAGTTAGATTTTCTAGTGTTGTAGGTAGTTTCAAAGATATGGAGCTCCGAATTAAATATTGTTCACATTTTTTACGCCCCCCAACTATAAGTGGCAGACTCATCAATTTTGACTACTAATTATACATAGCTTTAATTGAAGTATCATCAAATATTGGGATGAAATAACTAACTTTTACAACTAGTTCTTGTACTATTTGGAAATTGCCTTAATTTAATTTATTACTTCCACCTTTTCGAATTCACAAATGGCATAAACGCAAAGTTGCTAAATTTGGCCATTCTTTTACTAAGGTATGGATTTTTAAATTTAGTAAAAATTAAATACAATTTAATATTAATTTTCATTATTGTTTACGTATAATTTTAATTATTATTAATTACACATTGAAAAAAAAAATAATGGCGTAACAGATACAGACGTATCGAGATAAAATACATTCTAGTAATAATGAAATGAAAATAAATTATAATTAAAAAAAAATTAATTATTCGCAGTATTGCGTAAGTAAATCATTAGAAAAAGAAAAACAATATATATTCTTTTAAGGAAAATAAAGAAAACAATTTATTGACTTTACATAATACTTAAAGACTGACAAAAATAATCAAATTAAATTTCGTTGATTTTCTCTTCTGAATATCATTGCGCTCTTACAACTTTGAAAATTAAGAATAATTTTGAAAATAATCATTCCTCATGGTTCCTTCAGTGTTTTTGTGGCTACAAGAAACGACACTTTTATGTGAGTCTTAAGGTGATTAAATCTTCATACATGAAGGATTCCTTCATCAATAGACTGGACATATATTTTGATTAAATTTGATTTATATTATTTACTTCCTCAATACTATGAATCAGATTGAAGACTGGTTCTCAACTTCGACTCAAGAGGCAGCAGCCCACAACTCTAACACCAACAAAACGGCCTTTGTCCAGCAAACAAGCACTCAATCAGCCCACTCCGATCAGATACAAACTTCTTAAAATTATCATACCCTTACGCAAGACTGAACTCACTGTCACAGACTTCGGATTCAACATTAGAACTAAAACTCAAATCGAGTTAAATGTTCCGAAATTTCAAAAGTTATTGTATCGCGAATACAATTACTGATATGACAACCTATAAAAATAAAATGATATAGGTAGACATTTAAAAAAAAAAGAAAAAAAAAAGTCAATTGTTACCAAGTTGATTTTCATCTTTTTGAACTAACTTCAACCATGTTTTCTAATTTAATGAATTTACAATGTTTCTCTTAAACAAAAACGTTTTTAAGTAATCTTCCACATAGTGTGAAGTTATCTTTAATAATAAAAAGTCGTTTTTATTTTTCTATAATTATTGAAAAATAGGTCAGTTCTTGATTAATTCTTTAAATGGACAAGATGGACAGTCCCTATCAGTTAAGCAATAGCTGTATTGATTCCATATTAAAACAAAGCTGTGCCAAGTTTCCAAGCAATCAAGCAAATAGCTCACTTAGAAGATTGTAGAAAAAAAAAAACAAATTATCGTTCAAACTATCCGCTTCGTGAGGTTGTGCATTATGTTCGGAACCCTCCCGCCGTTTCTAATCGCTTCCATCTCAAGTTTCCTTATTTTTCCGACGCTTTTCTTCATTTGAGTCCTGATTGGAATCCATTATCCAACTGTCCCAGTCAGTGCTAAGGCAGAGTGATTCTCTACTCTCCTTATGAATCCCCGAAAAGGAATTAATTATAGGGAGAGACAATTTGGACTTTAGGGCTTTGTTTAGGAGTGTTAGTAGATAAAAATACTAATAGTCAAAACTAGTAGTAGTGAGCGTATATAGATAGATCCGTGCTTTCGATTTTTACCTTATATCAAAGAAAGAATGCGTTCTATCGAAAAGTCCATTCTGTACAAAATAAAAAAAAAAGATCATTTCCGAATTTCGAGTTGAATCTTATACACGAATTAGTACCTAATTGGCACTATTTAGTACCCTAATATTAGAATTATTACCTAAAAATAACAGGAGTTATTACGTTTTCAATGCTGCCGGGCCAGAGACATCTTTTCGAATCTCCCATTGAAACTTATACACTAATTAGTACCTAATTGGTACTATTCAGTACTCAAATATTAGAACTCGTACCCAAAAATATCGCGAGTAATAACGTGTTCAATTCTGCCGGGCCAAGGACACGCCAGCCCGGTACTATTCGAAATCTGATTTGAAATTTATACATGAATTAGTACCTAATTGGTACTATATAGTACCCAAATATTAGAATTAGTACCCAAAAAAATCGTGTTGAATGCTGCCGAGTGAAGGACATACAGCCCAGCACTATTGGAATTTCGAGTCGAAACTTACACACGAATTAGTACCTAATTGGTACTATTTGTTACTAAAATTTTAGAATTATTTCCCAAATATCTACTGAGATATTAGGTATTTTATTTTTCACAAATATGTCCCTGCCCCGGCACTTTTGGAATTCCAAGTTGAAACTTATATGGAGTCATTTACCTACATTAATATTAAATTCAGGCATTATGCGGGTAGTGTCGTAAGTGAAATGGGAGTCTCGTTCATGTAAAAATGTAACCAATTTATAGATAGATTAACTTTAGTCATAATGGATTAATATTCTAGTATAGGTACCTCCCCGTATAGTTTTCATGATATTTTCTGAAGTTTAACTGCATCTATATACAAATAATGATGGCTATGCTATTTGAATATATTGACAAATTCTGTAGGGTTTGTGGTATAAATTAAATTTTTCAATAAAAAATAAATTAATCAACGTTTAATGTACCTTCAATAATAATACTTATTATAGCAATATGATAGATAAGATGTTTAATTATGTACATCTACAAATCACAATGAATAATTATTTAAACGTAAGACAAAAGTTTCTCTATAGTTTAATTCATATGTGTGTATATATTATAAAATATACGTATGTACATTAAATTTTGAATCAATAGTGCTCCTTTTAGCAAGGAGATTCTTCTCAAAGAATTTTTCTATTCAGTTAGAAAAGAAATAAATATATTCATTTCAGTAAAGGCTACTTTGAACTTTGGAGTCTACAGGCCCATGCAGGTTTGCACAATGTACTTCGCTTCAGTCTAGTCACAGCTCTGAAGTGATGCACTTCACAAATATTATTCGTTATAACAAGCGTTTAACACTTCTAGAAATCAATTAAGATGTTTAAAATGTTAACTACTCATAATATTTAAGGTATATATATTAATTTTTTAAATAAATAATAATGGATTTGTCTAGCCTCTCTATTTATTCCATTAGCAATAATTATTATAGTTTTCGTTACTTCAGAAGTTTAACTGCATCTAGAAATGATTAACATTTTAAAACTTTACTCTAAAAATTTTTTTAAAGTGTTTAAAATAATTAATATAATAGTAAATATATTATACTGTCTTTTAAAGTTCTTAATTCTAAATATACGCATTTACATGATGTACATAAATGTTTAACAATTATCCTATTCAATTAGAAAGTATATAAATTTATTTATTATAATATACCTACTTTGAACTTTGGACTCGACAAGTCCGTGCATGTCGAACATTGTACTGCGCAGTTAGTTTATGCCCAGCTCTTTACCAATGCAATAGTTATTTGTTATAATACTTAACAAATACTACAAATTACTTAAGATGTCTAAAATGTTTACTAACAATGGTTAAGGTACATAATATTTGTTTAAATAAAATAATGTGTTTATCTTCTCTGAGTTCTATATCAATGCTCATCGCAATAATTATCACTTTTATTCATTATATCTAGAAATGAATAAAGATTTTTAAATTTTATAACTGTTATGCAAGAGTTTTTCTAAAATGTTTAACATTCTCGCTAAATAGTAAAATAAATTATACTCCCTTTTAAATTAGTTAATTCAAAACATACTTATTTACAAGATACGCATTTTTAGTGTTAAAAATGTTTAATGATTGTCCTATTCTGTACGAAAATAAATAACTTTATTTATCTTAATAGCCCTACTTTAAACTTTGGACCCGAAGGTCCGTACAGGTCGAACATTGTACTATGCAGTTAGTTTATGTTCAGCTCTGTACCAATGCAATAGCTCTTTGGTATAATACTTAACAAATACTACAAATTAATTAAAATGTTTTCCATGTCGTGATAATGCTTTGTTATTATTAGTAGTATGTATTCTTAATTAGGTTTTACAAATCAACGTTTTCAATCAAAATTTAACTTGTCTGTATGCGAGGCTTCTATAATAATTTTTAAATATCAACTCTCCAAAAGTGGTTGTATTGATTTTTGAAAAAAACCTCAATATCTGTTTAATATTTTCTATTTCTTATTACAATTGGTATATTTACAATCATTAAACTAATTATACATAACAAATAACCACAATACAAGGATATTACGTTATAACACATAATATAGTATTATGATTACTATTTTAATTATTCTCATTTGATTATCAACAATCATAGTTTTACCAAGTGTTATAGCAAAATATCCAATTAATCTTTAGCAATATGTTGTTATTACATCATTGTTTTAATTTACTGCTATTTTATTTTTCAGAACCGAGAATTGGATCTACTTCTATGATACTTTATGCTAGCCCAAAACACTCTAAAAATCAGATGGAATTTCTAAAAAATAAGACACCACTAGTTTCACATTCGGCTGTTATTCAGTTTTACAAAAGAAATGAGCTTCATGTTCTTAGTCAAGTAAGTGATACTAATTTATAAATATACTATTAAGTTTATATAAATCTATGTTAATGTTTTATTTATTATTTATTATTTGTGCTTACTTGTTGATTTTAGAATTATAGTTTATCTCTGAATTCACTCAAAACCTGGATAAGTTATATTTAGTGCAATCAACTTTTCTGATTAAAAATTTCTTTTGTTTTTTAATGAACTAATTTGATCTTATTTGTTGCAGTTGCTAAGACCTACTACCGGAAAGGCCTGTTGTTTTTACAGATTATTTGGAAGGTAATCTTACCCGTCGAAACTAAAAACCTGAAGATAACTCTTGTTCCACAAAGGGTGTGATATCTCGTAGAAGAGCTGTGACTTGCTAGCGGAAGATTCCTCTTTTAAGACGGAACGATTCGTTCTTTTGAGGACCGGGGAATTTATCTTCTGAAGTGCATCTCGTCCTTCGTGTGAACCGAGCGGCGTTCGTTCCTGCAGGCTGGTCGAAAGGGTTCAAGCCTGACTCTCCAGTACTCAGGACGCGGGGGAGGGGCCAAGCTCATCGGTGCCCTTCTAATTCTCAGCCGCCTCTCTGTACAAAGAAAGATTTGTTCACTGGAGGATCCGGTACGCCATCTTCTAAAGTTCAGCTCCTTCCTTCTTGAGTAGTGAGTCGTCCTCGATCTTGCATGGTGATCAGAAGGATTCACACAGCACTTCTGTGTTCAACTCATCTCAGAATGAATCTACAATCATCGGCGTTCTTCGAGTCCTCAACTTCCTTGAAACACTCCAGTCTGGCATTTTTCCCCTTTTCTCAGATTTTGTTCACTAGAAACCCACTCTTTCCCTCGAGGTTACTTTGTCTCGATCATGTTTCGCGTTATAGTAGGAGCGATAAAGGAAGAAGAGATCGAATACTCTTATCTCGAGTACTCGTCGATCCATCCCCTTTTTGGGAGTTCGAATCACACCATCGAAGAGATGTAACTGACTGTGAGATCTTCACGCTACGGTTGTACCAGAAGATGAACATCGCTTTAGTAGATTTTGTTGGTTACTGAATTATGAACCGCGGTGGTTAGATTACTCTCTATTTTTATTTTAGAGAAATATAGGGAGCTTATAATTGGTTAGGCAGTCCTTCCTATTATAGATATTTCAAGCAATTTGTGCCTATTATAATAACACATTTTGCAGCAACCACCACACTAATATTACTAGAGTTATAGCTAGATCTGCAGCCAAATTTTTTTTTTTTTTTTTTTTTTTTTTTTTTTTGGCCAAGACTCCCATTGGAGTCCTATACTGCCTAACCATGGTTGGGGGTCAAAGTTCTTCATTTTGTGGGACCGCCATGCAATGAAAAAAGTCGACGTCCTAGGCCGGATTCGAACCGGCACCGCCAATAGACATCAAATTAGTAAGACTGTATCTTAACCACTGAGCTATGGGCGGCCCAGCCAAACATACTACATTGAATTAGAGCTCATTAGAGAGTCATTAGCAAATTATTCTTTAAAATTATAATTGTGGTTCATATATTTTATTTCTACCCACAAAAAACCGCCCACTGCTGATTAACATTTTGGTGCCGACCCAGCTTTGGCTTTTATTTTTCATGGTTCAACGCTCCATCTTTCAGGTGCCAAAGGAATTCAAACCAAGTTAGATATAGTAGAGAGGTATTTTTATTAATTTGAGGGATAACTTGGTTTGATATTTTTCTGGCTCGTGAGGATGGAGCTGTGTTCCACGTAACTTAAAAAGTAAGTGATTTAAGAATCCTTTATATTTATTGAAATATATATATATTTTTTTTTCCAAAACCCCTACAAAATTTTAATGGCGTATTTATAAACAATGAACTTTCTCCTTTCACTGTAGAACATCAACATTCTAAGGAGTCCTTTGGAGTGTATTATTTTTGTTGTCAGTATTTATAAAAGTGTATAATGTGTACATGGGGCACACATTATTTCTGAATTTAACAAACTTAAATCTAATAAAAACTTAATCCTAATACTACGTGACCTTACGTAGTGTGTTGCCAACGCACAATGAATAGATTTTTTGTAGTGTGCCTTTTTTAAAGGCTTAGTCTCACCGTAGCGTAGGTTCACAATTTTTTTTGTTGATTAATGAGCAAGTTCAACTTCCAATTCCATATTTTATGTTTTCTTACACCCTCACAAAGATAACGTTTTAAAGAAACACTTTCCATCTCCAGAACTCCAATACTAAAAATAACAAATATTTCACTTTAACCAATTAACCTAAGCTGAGCAATAGATAATCAAATTTCTAACACTTTAAAATCCTTCCTCTTATTGTCACCAATACAATAATCGGATTGATAACATTGTTATAATTTAAAAAACCTATTGTTAAGAGGAAGGATTTTAACCTCAATTGCTTGAAATGAAAGTTGAACTTATTATTAAACGACAATATTTAAATTTCTTGAAGGTTCTAATAGCTGATAAGTAAATGATTTATGAATTATTTTGTATTTATTTAATTATATTAATTTTATTATAGTAAACTATTCAATAGGTCTAGACTCGTCGCAATAAAGTATATAAAGCAATATAGTAAAGTAAATTCATGGATTTCTCTATTGAAGTGAAACTTCTTTATTTCTCTATTTATCTGTTGTTATTTTATGAAGATAAAATTATAAGATGCAGATATAAGTTATCTGAGACTATTCTAAGATTATTACCGCGACCCTGAACTAATTTATTTAAATTAGTCTTATGCAATCTTCTGTTAGAACACAATATCTATTCGAGTTGGAGTGGATTCGAGGGAAAAAGTCGGTTCGTTGAGAAGAAAATCTAGGAAAAGTAGATAAATGCCGGATTTGAGTGTTTAAAGAAAGTAGAGGACTTGAAGAACGCCGATGATCGTGGATTCGTTCCGAGATTAGTCACACATAAGGGCTGGATTCGAATCCTTCTGGGTACCATGCAAGATCGAGAACGGTTCACTATTCACGAGGGAATGAACCGAATTCCAAAAGGTGGCGTGCTAGGTGCTGCAAGGAGCAAGTCGTTTCGTTTATAAAGAGGTGGTTGAGGACTTGAAGAGCATCGATGGTCATGGATTCTTTTTCTGATGGACCGAGTACTGAAAAGTCAAGTTCGAACCCTTTCGACCATCTTGGTAGAGCGAGCGCCGCGCAGTGCTCACGAAAGATGAGAAGCACTTCAGAAGATGACTTTCCCGATCCTCAAGAGGACAAATCGTTTTGTCTGCAGAGAGGAGTCCTATGCTATCGGGTTCATCGTGGAATCTTCTCCAGTAACCTCAAATGAACCTGGAGGAAGGGATTAAGTCCGTGCGATACTTAATAGAAGAAAAACAATTATGGTGTCATATTAGGAAGGTGTATGATAAATAACAACAACGAATGCAGCATAAATCAAGTAAGTTATTTTCAATATAATTATTTAGTTATTAACTATTTTTACCATTTTAAACTTCTGTTCTTATATGAAGCAGTTAACGAATAAAAAGCTGTTTTACTAGATTGATGAACTGTGTTGATGTAAAAGCTGTACAACACGTGTCGATTAAATCATCTCAAAGAGATGCTTCTATAAGTTGTCTATGTATGCCATTATATAGGGTTTTTTTTTAAGCCCGATAGAACTTGAAATTGTAAAAAATAACACAAAAAATTAAATTGTAATCAAAATTTTTTTTTTATTCGAAAGATCAATACGTGACATTAACATTTGAAAATGATTTCTGGCATATGGGCACCGCGGCTGTTCTTGACGAAGCGCATTCTGTAAAATTGTGTTCAGCGATGAGGCGCATTTTTGGCTTAACGGGTTTGTTAATAAGCAAAATTGCCGCATATGGTCGTGCGATTTGACACCTCTCGATTATTTCCTGTGGGGCTACGTGAAGTCACTGGTTTATGCTGATAAACCAGCAACAATTGACGCCTTGGAGGCCAGCATTGTTCGTGTTATTCGTGACATACGGCCAAAATTGGACGTCCAGAATGCGCTTCGTCAAGAACAGCCGCGGTGCCCATATGCCCGAAATCATTTTCAAATGTTAATGTCACGTATTGATCTTTCGAATAAAAAAAATTTTTTGATTACAATTTAATTTTTTGTGTTATTTTTTACAATTTCAAGTTCTATCGGGCTTAAAAAAACACCCTATATCTGTATTAAAACAAAAAAAAAGTACTGCTACAACCCATGAAGTGTCAGGAATGCAGTACTTTGTAAGGAACTACTATTACTAGACCAACGGCTGTGGAAGGAGGTGATCAGAATAATGCTCGATTGTCATATTTCTATCGAATTAAGGATATACTTCATAAGGCTGGGTGGGACACCGCAGTGCTGCTGAATCCATAGTGCTGACTGAGTTAAACACAAAATAATTATCTGCCACACCTGGATTGGAACCAGGGTCCTTGGAGTACTGTATCTTACTACTGAGCTATCCAATCCTTCCATTATATCTGAATGGTGTCTGATTAATATAACATGTCTGATAAATTTTATTTTGAATGTCAAATCATCATGAAATCCCAGAAAGATTGTTAGAAAAATAATAAAAGTTTCAAGGACATAATTATGATGTAAATTTTTACAAGAAATACAAAAAGTTCACTTAAGTTATGAGTTTATTCCATCCTCTTTTTTATTATTATTTGTTTTCAGTATTATTTTTTAATTACTTTAGATTGATTCTTGCTAACTACAAGTAAGCTTCACTACCATGAATGAATAGGATACACTCGTGTTGGAAGTTCAAACATCCAAGTGGCTTGAAGTGTCGAATTCCATCTATGAACACCGCTTGAACCTTTCCGATAGGGACAACATGGATGTGTGTATAAGAATGTATTACGTAGAAGTAACGTAATTTTTTTCGTGACGTTTTGCTATTTTAAGCGTTGGACAGATTTTTTGTTGTAAAAATAGATTACATTAAAAAAAATTTTTTTTTTAAACTCCACGAATCCGGGCTCGCTTCCAATCGACATATTATCACTGTACTATTACTGAGTCGTTATTTCATAATATTTCCAATAAATATGAAAAAGAAGAAAAACATATGTATAGTGATTATTGATTTTACCTGTTCAAATTTTAGATTAAAAAAAAATAGAGTGCTACCTATGGGTAGTTTCTCTACATGCCTGTATCACTCTATCTTGATCTTAATCAAATTTACTTGATGTATTGTTATGTAAATACAGTTTTAAATACCAATAAATAAAAATAAAAAATACTAGATCTTATAGTCCTAGATACTAGATAGGTCACGCTAGCGTGAAAAAGTATACTTTCTATCTAAAACGTTTTAACGAACTTTAGTACATCAAGTAACAAAGAAATGGGCTTTAGTTTAAACTGGAACAAAATATTAATAATTTTATTAAACTGCAACTTTAAATATAGACTTTTTTTTTTCATTTTGCATAATTGTATAAGGAAAATAATAAGAAATTTCTGAATTGCATTCTATGATATTAATATTTGTGTAAATGATACAAGCAGATTTGTTATGTTTTCCTAGAAAATTGAAGATCTTGTTTGGTAAATGTTTGAACAAAAAATCAATTAAACGTCATGCAATCATTTTTCAAGATGACGTAGTGAATTATTGGTAATTATAGATGCAGGTGGAAGAGCTGTAGACTTGTCTTGCAGAGTTTGCAATTGCATAGCTATCCTAAAATATATTAATATATTACAATATTATAATATAATATAAAAGTAAGTAACAAATAATAAAATTTAGAACAACATATTTTCGTATGTTCTTAGACCAGCATTTAAAAGCTTTGGATTTCCGAATATTCATAGGGACTTTTTAATACATAAGTTAATTAAAATATGAGATTTTAATAATTATTAAATAGAAGCACAATTTCTCGCTTTTGTTTAAAACCTTTCCTACGTATAGACTTTACATAGGAACTACATTACTATCGTATTTAAAACATTCTTCATTCCAGATTCAAGAAACATTCACACACACTACTGTTATCTTCCCAAAAGTCTTAAGAGTCTTCGCAAATCTTCGGGTTCCACGTATGTCTCCCAGTTGCGGGCACCATCACAGCAGCAACGAGGTAAGAATTACATTTAATTAAAAATTGAATAATACTTTTTTGAATAACATTTCTTAAATTTAATTAACATCGACGTCATTACCACATAAAATTTATCACCTATGCCAAAATATTTATAATTGTATTCTATATATGTATGTATAGTTGACCGTAAAAATTGATATATAGGGA